>NC_091950.1:47853340-48153340 GCF_031021105.1 Erythrolamprus reginae
GAAAGGAGGGAAACCGGCCGGAAAACGAGGACACCATTCCGCGAGAGAGGGAAATACAGGACGACGGAGCCTGGCAACCGTGCTCGAAACCAGCCCCTCTTTTAAATTCCGGTGCCGAGAATTGCCAGAGGGAGCGGCAACGCAGCCAGGGCCTGGTCCGCGGTCGTCCTGCGTTCCTCCGACCGGCGTCTTTGATTAACGCGAGTGACAGCCGCCGGAAATGATGCCGGTAAGGCAGGATTGCGGGTGTATGGGTAGAAAAAGTGGGGTACGGTGTATCGGGAGGAGGAGAAGGAGGAATCCTAGCGGGGGATAAGCTTTTTCTCTCCGTCCCGGGCGTTTGCGACATAAAGGCTGGCCAGAGGTAAGCGCCGAAACAGCCTTAGTAACGACCCGGTATCTAGGATCTTCAGACCTTGATTCGAATGTAGGCGGTTGTGGGGGGCACCGCGCCGCACGTTTGGGGGGGGGGGGTTCTCCTCCTCTCCCTTTCCCAACAGATGCAGAAAGGATTTCCCTCCCCCCTCTCTCCCCCTCCACCTTCTGTGCTATAAGCAGCTGAATGTGACAGGGCCAGGCTACTGAGGGTGGTCTTCCTGTAGGAGGTGATAAGGTTGGATGTTGGGGTTATCTGAAGGACAGATCGGATTATAATTCCCCTTCGTTTTATATACATAAAAGGAAGGGGGATTATATAATATATATACTTATGAGAGACTGGCCAATCTTTTCTTAAGGAAGGCTGTGAGAGAAGCTTACCAGAGAGAGATATGTTTTTTCTGTCGAATATATGTACAGTATATATATATATATATTATGTGTGTGTATATGTGTGTGTAATATTATACATATATCTATATAAAATTATACATAGATAGATAGAGAGATATAGATGTATAGATATAGATATATAGATATATAGATATAGTAAGCTTCTCTCTCAGCCTTCCTAAGAAAATATTGGTCAGCCTGTCAGGAGGATTTAAACCACTGCTGCCAATCCCCACCCCCAAACCATCAGTTGTTACTTCTTACATTCTTACAAGGTTTTTACACAACCTTACATTCCTATGTATGTTAAGTTCAGGGAAAGGTTGGTGGTGGGGTTTTTTTTTAAATCATCGGAATGTTTGTGTCCTTTCTGGGTTTTGTAGAGAATTTCAGATGGGAAAAACTAAGGTGTTCATGAGCTCTCTGTTCTTTCATCTGGCAGACTCAAGGGGTAATCTGAATATGCGTCAAAGAAAAACATAGGATTTATATTGAAAAGCTAGGATGAGACACATTCTTATTGCAAACCTATGTCTGCTTTTGTATGCGTAAATCCCAATCCAGAAAGCTTACTCATGACTGAGTATAGTTGGATTTCTATGTAACAGAAACAGGAAGTATCAGAGGAGGCTGCATAGTTCATTCTATTCTGTACATTTCTGTATTTATTTATTAAAATAAATAATTTGTTGCCTCCTGGAAATATGCTTGCAAAATGTTCTGCTGCTCATCTCAACATAAAAGAATGTGACCTTGCCTTGGTGCTTTATCTTTTCGAACATTGATAGGATTTTTAAAAAAAATATTCTGTTTATCAGCCATCTGGTTTCTGTTAGTTGGCTCTTCTTTATTTTCATATATGTATGTATATTATCTGTAAAGAAATAATACATTACATATTTGTTTGGCTTGAGAAATTATTTTTTCTGAATTGCTCCTGAAATGCAAAAGAAATAATTTTTAGAAATATACCTAATTATACATTTCTTTTTATCTTCCAATAAATGAGGGAGGGGCAGGATTCCTTGTATTACTAACCATATGAAAAACTGCTTGAACATGAGAATATGAGTAAGAAATAAATGTTGACTGTGCACGGTGAAATTATAAAGTAACAGTTTAGATGAAATTTCTGTAGCATAAAGCATTTTAGTAAGAATGAGACAAACCTATTTGGTTAACTCCCACTCATTCTGTGATGATGGTATTTTACAGTTTTGAAAAACAGGGATATTAGAATTAATGAGTTTACAGAACATGCAGATGATTGTAGATCTCTGGAATGGAAAACATTTACAAACATAATACATAATTGGGCAATAGCTTTATTAGACTGAACCAAAATATTGCAAAACATTTTGCATGGTTTCAAATTTTTGAGAAAGCATGAGTGATTTTTGTTGCACTTTGATGTGTCTCAGTTAAGGTATTACCTAACATGTTTTTTTCTCATGAATCGGCATGACCGTCTCTGGGTGTATATAAACTTAATGACTGTCTTTACAGTTCCAGATAACTTCCTAATTTCATTCAGTAGATTGTGATTTAGATTGCATTCAGTAAATAGATATAAGACATGTCACTGGATGTCATTTTATGAAATATGACATTTAGAAGTTTCTTTGCAAGTGTTAGCTTGCGAAATGATCATAACATTATTAGAAAGCAGATGTAAGTGAAACCTAGTCACCTTTTCAGGCATTGTACTGCTGAAGTGAACCTTCAAAGCTTTTGTTTCTATTGATATTTACTATATTAAAAATTAAAATATATACATTCATTGATGCTATCATTTCTCACAATTGTTTGATGGGATTTTAATATTGTATTATTTTTTAACATAGGCTGGCAAATAATTTTGATTTTGAGAACTCCTGATAAGGTCTTGAAAGACCCCCCCCCCCCAAGGTCCTAGGACTGCACTTTAGAAACATTGTTCTATTGTATAAAGGTTTTAGCATTTTTATATTTTAATACTTTCCAACATTTCTACTCTTTTTAATATTTCTATATTTTATATCCACAAATTCATACATCAACTATAGTAATTTGATATTACATTACATTTATATTAATGAATGAATGCTTCAGATCTTTCAGGGGAAAAGTGGTAGGAAGAGAGTTTCCACAAATATGGAACAGATGTCTTACCCATTCCTGTAGTGAAGCCCTCTCAATTACCTTATTTACTTTTATTTTAATTTCCAGCTGCACCATATTATTTAGTCCATACATTGACTTGCCAAGAGTAATGAAGAATCCTGAAGCCTAAGGCATCATACACTATATATATTATTATTTATTTATTTATTCAAATTTTTATGCCGCCCTTCTCCTTAGACTCGGGGTGGCTTACAACATGTTAGCAATAGCACTTTTTAACAGAACCAGCCTATTGCCCCCACAATCCAGGTCCTCAATTTACCCACTTTGGAGGGATGGAAGGCTGAGTCAACCTTTAGCTGGTGATGAGATTTGAACCACTGACCTGCAGATCTAGCAGTCAGCTTTAGTGGCCTGCAGTACTGCACTCTAACCACCACCTCGGCTCAGTATACTAATACCCTAGTATACATTTGTAATATATTGCTATCCTTTTTAAAAGTGGAATTGGGTAGGCTGTTAAGAAGACTTGGTGCCTATTGTCATAATCTCTTGATTATTAATAAATCAAAGTCAAGGGTTTTGGAAAATAACACCATAGCCATAGGTGGCTATTAGATGATGAGCGAATAAAGCAAGTTAATACCTTTCCTTACCTATGGGTAGTTTTTCTGAGCCTGGAGCTTGGCTCCTTCATCATCAAAGGAACTTCACTTAGAACAAGAGCAGGAATGAATCTACTCCCTAATTTTTTTAAAAAATAACCATAATTATTCAGATTCCTTAGCCCTAATTATTAAATTATATAAGGCCAAGATCATTTCAGTGCTCTTATATTGATCTGAAGTTTGGTGCTTAAATATCAATACTACGGTAGAACAAATATAATGACTGTCAGACTTTCTACTAAATCTGCACTTCTATTCTACTAGTTTTTCTCATCATTCCTATCACCCATTTCCTCCCATGTTGACTGTATGACTGTAACTTGTTGCGTATATCCTAAGATTTTTATTAATATTGCTTCTTCATTGCTTATTTGACCCCTATGACAATCATTAAGTGTTGTACCACATGATTCTTGACAAATGTATATTTTATTTTATGTACGTTGAGAGCATATGCACCAAGACAAATTCCTTGTGTGTCCAATCACACTTGGTCAATAAAATTCTATTCTATTCTATTCTATGACAGCAATTGAGAAGTATTTTGGGTCTGGGTAAAAGACTTCAGCTGCCATAGAAAGAGCTGAATTGGGAATTTATAAAATTTGTTCTTTACTTAAATTCAGGATATATAATTTTTGGTCCAAAGTTAATGCTGTGGAAACTAACAGACTCCCAAAATTGTGTGTGTTAGAATAAACAAAAACTCAATTAAACTTGAGTTTGAATTGTACAACTGATGAAGTATATTAGGAGAGTTGTCTCCTGTCTCCTATACAACTGGAGAATACGCTAAAAAGATTATTGCACAAAAATTCTTGGATATTGAAGCACAAAAAGATATAGTGATCCTCAGCTTAGTAAAGTTGGAATATTGAAAAGAGCAGTTTATGAGCTATAAATGTACTTTTCAAATTGCCAAATATCTAAACACAGAAAAGCCTAAACATCTAAGGGAAGTGTTTACAAATGCCAGATTTAATGCAAGATTTAAACAACTTGGACGCAATGCTTAAATATGAAAGATTTAGCTACCATAAGTTCTT
Source organism: Erythrolamprus reginae (assembly GCF_031021105.1). Classification (NCBI taxonomy): domain Eukaryota; kingdom Metazoa; phylum Chordata; class Lepidosauria; order Squamata; family Dipsadidae; genus Erythrolamprus; species Erythrolamprus reginae. Next base: position 47,857,929 of record NC_091950.1, read on the forward strand.
TGCAAAGAACTTGGTTGCATTTGTGAAATTCCAGAGATAGACGATAAAACACATATATTATTCCAATGTCAACTTTATAAGAAAGAGAGCCACTAGTATCTTGGACACCTACTGGGATGCTTATATTAAAACAGCACACTTCATATCTGGTCAGAATTCAAAAATCACATACAGTATAACAGTTCTATAATTGAACAAAAGTTTAGTTGAGGTCTGCATATGTGGATCTTACCTGGGTAAATTACAGTGGGAACATAGAAATATAGTTCGCATTCTTTATTTTATTCTTATTTAATTTGTTTATTTTATTCAATTTTTTCATATGATTTTATTAATATCTATGTTTTATATTTCAAATTACATCAATGAGATGTTTTTCCATATAATGTTTATTTTTTGAGTAAATGTTTATTTATTCAGAAAATTAAGAAAAAATACAAACTCCAAAAAAATTACAAAAACAAAAGATTTACAAACAAATTTTAAAAATTAAAAATTTAAAAACAAAAAACATAATGTACATTAAAAGGACAAAGAAAAAATCATATGTACATTTATGGTTTCCTCTAGTTGAATGCTGATAAATGTGTTGCAACGATATTAGTTTCCTCCCCTTGCGAAGCATGCCCAAAATGTATAAACTTTAACATCTAAAAGCAAATAGTTAACAGGTGAACCAACAGCAAAATTAAACTTAAAAGTCTTCTGTTAACAATCAATTATTGTATGTAACTCCTAGAAAGTGTACAATAGCTTGGTATCTATTATAAATAATCACAATCATTATTATTCAGTTAGGTCAGTGGTTCCCAACCTTTTTTTGGCCATGCCCCACCCAAGCATCTCTAAAATTCTGATGCCTCCCCCACATGACATATAACTCTCACTATTCAAAAAGTGAACTCTACACATGCAGAGGAAGCCTAAAAGTCCATTAACTTGGTTTAAACAGGGCTCCAATTGCCCCCATTAAAATCAAATTGCCCCACCCCGTGGGGCATAGGTCCCACATTGGGAACCAGGGAGTTAGGTATAGTAAGTCCATTCACCAATCACCATCAGTCTTCTTAAGAAAGTACAGTTCATCACTCATTGATACTGTTAACTCCAAATCTGTAGAATCCATATCTCTTTTAGCCTTTTTCAGTGGACTTGCAGTTTTCAAGTCAAGTTCCTTTCAAATTTGTTAACAGCAGTTCCAATCCATCCAGTTGTGAGTCTAGGGTTTGACTACAATTGCTTATGTTGGGCATACTCTTTAGTTTGACTTGAACCATTGTTTTCTCAAAAATTTTACCAAAGTTTTCAATTTGAACTTTTAGGTTCAAAGCAATTTTTCCCAAAGGTCTCCCAAAGGACTTTATCTTTAAGTTGGTGCATTGTTTGCATTTTTAATATAATCCTATACTGTAATTGAGTATTTACAGTCAGACATAAGCAGTTCCTTTCAAGGACAGGGGAGTTAGATATACTATAACAAAGTAGCCAAAGAAAAAGTTGAGATATTTCTCACAATAAAAAAGGATGGGTAAAAAAAGAAAAAGGAAAATTTCTATCAAAAAAGAGATTTTTTAAAATTAAGAAAATGTGAAATATCTATAGTGAAAATCTAATGAAAATGTGAATCCAAACAGGTCATTTTCACTACCCAGAAAATATACGTTGACTTTCATGCAGAAAAAAAATGAAAACAATTCAGAATTGCAGAGTAAAACCGTGAAAAAACACAGAAAAATTCAGGTCAACAAGAGGTTAGAGTAAAAAAACTCTACTTTGATTATTTTTAAAATAATCAAAAGTCTTGCAGCACTCAACAATCCTATCCTTTGGCCTAGCTGACTTGTGAATTCTGAGAGATACTTTTGAAAAAGGATATTGTAGGCACCATGATTAAGTACTAGACTACTTATATCAGGAAAGAATGTAGCCTCTGCGTTTTTTTTAAAGCTTGGAGTGAAGAGGAGGAAGGGGAGATATGACAGGCATTTAAAATCATGCATATATAATTAAATATGGATAATATTTTTCTCACATTGTTAGATATTGGGTTAATCTATTAAAATAGGGATGATAAAAAGAAGTCTAGGAAGCCCTCGATTAATGATTACAACTGGAGCTGGAATTTCTATTGCTAAATGATAAGGTTATAAAATGCAATGTCACATGACTGCACTACTTAGTTCCAGTCCGTGAAGGGCTACCAAAATTTTTACTACCACACTGTGGGTGTGGCTTATGCAGGATGCCCTGCATTTTCTTTCAACATCTTTCAGGTCAAATTGGGTGCTCTGGGGTGGAGCTCCATTTTCGCTACCCCACTGCGTTCCCATCCGTCCGGGCAGCAGCCCACCCCTGGTTCCAGTAAACCCCAGTTAAGCAAAGACTGTGCGGATCATGAAGTGAGGGCCTCATGTGATCATGATTTCTGACTTCCTGCCTGCTTTCCCAACTTTGCTTGTGGAAAGCCAGTAGACAAACTGTGATCGCATAATTGTGAGGATCAGAAATTTGGGTTGATTGGTAGAATCACATGATTGCAACTGAACCAGCTGAAACTTCGAAAAACAGTTGTAAGTATTGCTTGTGCAGTGACCAAAGCAAATTTGAACAGTCACTGCACAAGCTGTTAAACTGACCAACTGTATTGTTTTGCACAATAATTAAGCTGTGGAATTTGCTGCCCATAAATATTGGTTGAAGGAGAATAGGGCAAATAGGGAGAATAAAGCCACAAGTGGTAGCATGTGTTGAATATCTGATGCCAAGGAGGAAACATAAAGTAAGGCTATAGCTGCATTGGTAGTCATGTTTTTGGGGTATTTAAATGCAGCCCTGCATGACATAAATCCTTTTTAGTTTATAAGATATAATAGTATGGGCTGCAACTGTCGAATTAATAGCCATTTTAATAACTTTAGAGATGATCATGTTGATAGAACAAGAAAGATATAATATATTAGTTTTCATATTCAATTATTATCATGTATTTCTTATTTATTTATTTATTAGATTTGTATGCCACCCCTCTCCGAAGACTTCTTCTAAAATCAGTATTTGATAATTTCTAATTTTAGGTTATAAGAATTTTAGGTAAAGAGACTCATTTATATTGCCAACATTGCTTTTATTTCTATGTAACAAGATATTTTTAAATGCCATTTGGTTAGATAATAGCTACAAATACATTCAAAACACTGATTATAGGATATAATATAATTCTAAACTTCTTAAAATATTTTTAAAGATCTAGTTTCTATTCTGATTGTGGTTTTCTCTTAATTCAGACTTGGTGATTTCATTTATACAGTAACATCTCTTTCCTTGGGACAGTGCAGATACCAAATTATAACAACCCTGTAAACTTGAATTTAAAAGATAATGAACACAAGATGTCTGTTAAGTCAAGACCTTGAATTGCATGAAGATTTCAGTATCTGTTTAAATATGTGTCCGATAACTTTGGAGAATATTTATTTGAATAGGACACTTTACAAAGTGTGTTTGTGGAAATAAAACATCCAGTTTTAAAGCCCTTTTGCATATGTGCAGAGTCTGTTGATTATCTTAATGAAGTTTTGTTGGCATGTACTATGCAGTGCCAGGGACAGCCTTTGAAGCAGTCATGTGATGGTTTGCAAAGATCGTGGCTTTACACATAAGAAAGGAATATTTTGCTTTTGTCAATACATTTTGCATACCTTTCCAATGTTTTGTGCTTAAATTAGTATCATTTTTTAAAGTAGTGTTGGAAGAAATGTCCATCTGGATTCAGTTCCAAGTGGGGAGAAAGACATTGGAAACATGGAAGTTTCTTGGAAAGTTGGTTTAATGATGAAGCAGGACCACATGGTTTGAGGTTCTGGGCAAAAAAGCACATGGGTGTGTGTGAGAGAGAGAGATTTATACCCTCTCTAGGGCTTTGAATTTGAGCTTGTATTCTGCTTGGTTGTCAGACTACCATGGGCTATGCAGGGGTAACTTTGTAGGTTGTCTTTTGAATCTTAGGTTTGGTTGAGCCTTGCTGGGTGATGCAACCACCCCAGGTGCCATGTGGGGAGTTCTATTACTAGATGGATAGAGGGCCAATCCTATTATGCCCTGAGGGCTGTGTCTTAATTCCATCACCCTGGAGCTGAAGGGGAGTGGGGCAGGGATCTGCAGAGAGCTGCTTTGTCTTTACAACATGTTTCTTCTTTTCTCATCCAGGGAAATAGAATATTCTGCCTTTTTAATATTTTTAAAAATATTTCATTATTCTAAGTGGGGGTGGGTGGGTGTTGCTAACTTTCTTCAGTAGATAGTTGCATTTATTGCATTACCTCCAAACCCTTTGCAGAGTCTCATTTTCTAAGAGTTTTAAAGATTATCTAATTGTAGTATACAGCTGTGAGAAGAGAGGTGATAAATCTACGAATCTGTATATTTTCCCAAATTGTGAATAAGTTTTTATAATTTTGTTTTAATGATAATTAGATTTTCAATATTATTCCAAATAAAATTTTAAGATGTTTTTTCTTTTACTATTCTGTTTAAGAATTGTGTGATTGCATAACAGCACCTTTTTAAAATAACGAAATAAACAATAATGCCCATATTGCTAGTCACTAAGAGCCTAGAGGTTTTAACATTTTTTATTTATTTCTCCTAACTCATAGAAATTATAATGCAACATATTTCCATTTTTGTAATTAGCATATTACTAACTACAAAATAAATGTATACTCCATTTATATAATATAGCAACTTATAATATAGCAATTTATAATATATAGCAACTCGGTGGAGGGGCGGTCTGTCTGTTTCCTTCGCCCTTTGCTGCTGCAGCCGATTTGTCTGGGTCCGCGCCCTGTGGTCTGCCGTTCTCCATCGAGCCCGGATGAATCAGCTGCAGCAACGGAGGCTGAGGGGAACAGACAGACTGCCCTTCAATGTTCCGCTAAGTGACATCCTCCCTCCACCCCTCCACCAAGTGACATTCTCCCTGCACAAGTAAGACCACCTCCTCCCGCACCCCCCTCGTTCTATTCCGGACCGCGACATCTTACCTGTGCAGGAGGAAGAAGGAGGATCTTGCTTGGCGAAGGGGTGCTCTGTCTGCTCCCCTCGCCCTCCAAGCAGCAGCCGATTCATCCTGCGCATGCACAGGAAGGCAAAAAGGTTTGTGTGCGTGTGTGCTCTCGTCCCCCCCCCAGGAGTGTTCCAGTAGGGCTGTGAATGGCTGCCCTTTACTGCCTGTCCCTCTCCCCCAGCTCCAGTGTGGCAACACTGAAGCCTCAAAATGGCCTCAGTCAGGTCATCTTCAGGGTTGACAGCTAGTTCAGATTTCAAAATGCAGATTTTTTCCTGTATGGAAGGGAAATGGTCACTTTGTCCAGAGCCAGCTCAGATTTCAAAACTTGCTCACATTCCTTGTAGATCTTGCACTGTAAAGTCAGCAATTGTGAGAAGCAGAGGAGGCCCAATTAGGTGTGATGACTCCAAGGGGTGGGAAGTAGAACATGGGTATTTTAAGGGACGGAGATAACTTGAGAGGCCCAAGGCAGGTAAGCTTCTGCTCCATGAGGCACCTGCACACACTTAATGACCTGCACATTGACTTAACAAATGAATTGGGAAAAGTAGAGGTGAGAGATCATTAACAATGTGGCTTACAGTATTTAACATTTATCCTGACTTCAGACATTAATGGGCAGGCCCCAAATAATGCTTAACCTTTTTTGGACAGCACTAAGCTTTTCAATACTTTTGCATTTGGAATAAGTTTACTGCCCATCTTTATAACTAACTATTCTTAACATTTTTTAAAGAAAATGTAATCAAAAAGGCACAACAAAGAATGTTCTTTCTGCATCAACTCAGGAAGCTCAAACTGCCCAAGGAGCTGCTGATACAATTATACAGAGGATTTATTGAGTCTGTACTGACTGGTTTGGTTCTGCAACTCAACAAGACAGACACAGACTTCAGAAAATAATCAGAACTGCAGAAAAAATAGTTGCTGCCAACCTTCCATTGAGGGCTGTGAAAATATGTATAGACCCCTTACATCCTGGACATAAATTGTTTCAACTCCTACCCTGAAAACAATGTTATAGAGCACTGCACACCAGAATAACTGGACAACAAGACAATTTTTTCCTGAACACCCTCTGTCTGCTAAACAAATAATTCCTTCAACAGTGACAAACTACGGTATTTACTAAGTCTGCGCTATTATTAATCTTCTCATCGTTCCCATCACCCATCTCCTCCCACTTATGACTGTATCACTGTAACTTCATCGCTTGTATCCTTACAATTTACAGTATATTGACTTGTTCCTAATATGTTAATTGAATTTTATTTTTCATTTGTAGTTTAATTAAAATATTTTTTTTCTGCCAGAATCGTCAGTATTCACTTTTATTGATTTCAAATTTGTATATGTTGTGAATAATTCAATTTTTTATACATAACATATATATTATACACACTTACTTGAAAGTTTCATGATGTATACATCAGTCTTCACATTTATTAAGTCAGTGAATCATAATGTTGTCAGCTTTCATAACAAGTAAATAACCTCCAATTTTCTCTGTCAGCCCTTTTAAGCTCATCTTTGAGAATAGTTCAGGAAATTGATGGAAATCTTTCTGCAAGATATGTTATTAGATCTAATTAATTTTCTATTGCAATTAATACTTACAGTACTTGCTTATCCTGAAGTTTTAGATTTATTTAATTAAGGGTCTGAAATAGCTTAGAGAAATTAAATTCCCTTTTTCAGTCTTAATGCAGAAATCAATCTTATTTTTGGAAAGAAAAATAAATAGCCGCCCCGAGTTTGTGGAGAGGGGCGGCATATAAATCCAATAAATCTAATCTAATCTAATCTAATACTCTTCAGACTAATTCAACAAAATGTATCAAACAATTGCATTTAGAAAACCAGGGAATTATACCAGTATATAACACGGTAACATAGAAACACACCGGTCATCACTTTTATGACAAATATGTGAAAATTGTCATTCATTCTTGAAACTGATTTTAATGTTGTTGTATTCACAGTATTTAGTGAGTCATGTAAATATGGACTTAAGTATTTGACAACATAATGATTATAAGTAATATAAAGAGTACATAAAACGTCTGAAACTTCCCTTTTCAAAAATATTGTTCTGATTTTCTAGCATAAATGGAGCTTCATTAGATGCACGGACAACAATGTTCATGTGTAAAATATTGGTCTTTTCAGAAAATTATTTTAATATAGTAAAAATTCATTTCTTTTTACATTAACTATGAATTTGTCTTTTGCAAAGAACACTTTACTTATGGAGTTTCAATAAAATGTTATACACTGGCCATTAAAAAACCTTTGGTGTCTATTATTGTGGATTTGTTCAACTGTAGTGAGAATATTTGGGTTTTTTAATATCATAAATTGATCCTCAATCTCCTCATCTGTCTACCTTTGTAAAAATTGTTTTTAATTTCAAAAGTGAACTTGATGTATTATTGTGGAAACTTTATCCTTCAAAGATGGCACTATTATTACATTGTATAGCTTATTATAGTTAGGAATAATCTCTTAGATGTGATAAATTACAGTGTGTGATAAAAATGCAGTAGATTGGTCTATGGACTTTTTAGAACAGTTTAATTGAATGTTATTTCAATTATTGAATGTCTGTTAAATAGTTCATATTTTTTAAAAAAATACTGCAATCTCTATCACCTGTTTAGGTGCTTTATGTGAAAGTGACCATAAAGATGGTTTACATTAAACTTCAAATGCTGGCTGTGTTCAGAGAAAACCAAGAGCAATGTATTGTTGGATCTGACAATATATTAGATTCAAATATAATTGTATTGTGCAAGCTTAGTATATGTAGTCAAATATGGTTTGGGTTGGATTGTCCAATAAATTGGACAAATTCAATAATGCTTGGTTCAGTGGTTAGCATGTGATCACAGCTGATTGATTATGTGATTATGTTTTTGATTTTTAGCAGTACATAGATAGATTTTCTCAGTGACAATCAAATTAGTATAGTGCATTTTAGTTTAGCATGTTGGCCAAGCATAGAAAATTTGGTTACATTTTATATAATTTTTATGTACTGATTTTGAATATCTGATGATATATACAGTACTAGATATATTAAGCAAGAGTTTATATTTAAAAATCCTAAACATTGTAAATATTATTTAATTATAACAACAACTCTTAATTGAAACTTCAAATACCTCTGTATAACAGAGTTGGAGATTAATTATAAATAATTAAAAATAATTTAAAATATTCTGTAAAACTCTTGTAGTTCTGGGTAGCTGCCCAATATACTATATGTTTTATGCATCATAGGACACTGAGAATTTTTGTATTGCATAGTTTCAGTTCATGATAGAAAAACATTTGAGCAGCAATAGTAATACAGTGATCCCTCAAGTATCGCGAGGGTTACGTTCCAAGACCCCTCGCGATACTCGATTTTTCGCAATGTAGTGGTGCGGAAGTAAAAACACCATCTGCGCATGCGCGCCCCTTTTTCCATGGCCGCGCATGCGCAGATGGTGTTTTTACTTCCGCACCTGGGAAGACCCAGGGAAGGTTCCTTCCGCCGCCCAGCAGCTGAGGAGCCGCCTGCCTGCCCGCCTGCCCACCGCTTTTCCGCCCGCCGCTTTTCCGCCCGCCGCTTTTCCGCCCGCCGCTTGTCCACCGCTTGCCTGCCCGCCGCTTGTCCGCTGCTTTTCCGCCCGCCGCTTTTCCGCCTGCCGCTTGTCCACCTGCCGCTTGTCCGCCGCTTGTCCGGACGCCGCTTTTCCGCCCGCCGCTTGTCCATCGCTTGCCTGCCCGCTGCTTTTCCGCCCGCCGCTTTTCCGCCCGCCGCTTGTCCGTCCGCCGCTTGTCCGTCCGCCGCTTGTCCGGCCGCTCGGTGCACGATCGGGGTTTCCCCTTTGCGTGGGCGGCGGGGAATTCTGGGAGTTGAAGACCCAGGGAAGGTTCCTTCGGCCGCCCAGCAGCTGATCTGCTCGGCAGCGCAGTAGCAGCGAGGAGCCGAAGATGGGGTTTCCCCGTTGCCCACGCAAAGGGGAAACCCCATCTTCGGCTCCTCGCTGCTACTGCGCTGCCGAGCAGATCAGCTGCTGGGCGGCCGAAGGAACCTTCCCTGGGTGCCGCCCGCCGCTCAAGAGCAAGAGGGGGAGAGATAGAGAAAGAGAGAGAAGGAAAGAAAGAGATGAGAGAGGGAGGAAGAGAGTGTGAGAGAGGAAGAAGCAAGATAGAGAAAGAGAGAGAGAAAGAAAGATGAGAAAGGAAGGGAGTGACGTCATCGGGTGGAAAAATCGCGATATAGCGTTTCGCAAAGATCGAGATCGCGAAACTCGAGGGATCACTGTATAAGAAATGCTATATTTAAAATAGCCTTCTCCATGGTTACAAATCTCAAGTTCTAATTACATAGGTGGTTTTAACCATTAGCACAATAGTTGGCATTTGGATATACTGTAGAATAAATAGTTTGCTTTTTAATCTGACTTGCAAACATGCTGATTTGAAAACAGTAATAGAAATGGTTTGAAGTCTTGCTTTTATTAGCCATTAAATGAATCTCAGGAGTTTAAATATTCAGAATCAACGTTTGCTCAGTCAATTCATTTTTGGTGGAGAAGTCAAGTTAATGGCAAACTTTGGGCGATTTAGTTGGGGAAGGCTGAGCAAGTTCGTTGGCTGTGTATGCTGAGTTATAGAGAAGATTTCTTGAAAAAAGGCTTAAAAAAACAAAAAAAATTAAGTGTGTTCTGGTTTCTGGTAGAACTTTAGCTATTACAAATAACTCTTACTAAATGCAGTATTTCATAAACAAAGAAACTCCATCTTTATTTCTCTGTATTCAAAATACAGTTCATACTAGCACATTCCTCTTCCTCCCGTTATCTTTCTTAATTGCATTCCTCATACATTCCTCCCAGCCTTCTCCGTTTAACAAGATTTATGTACTCACAGCATGATTCAAAAACAGCAGAAATGACTGTAAAATAACACAGACTGCATTTGCTTGATTGGGAGCTGAACGGAAATACCTTTCATTTTAGCCCTACAACATTGAAACTCCATCCTTCTTCCCCACTGACCCCCTGACATACCAAATATATCACTCCAGTATTTAACCCATTCCTCCCCTTAATATCTTCTTCCAAACACCTGTTCCTTACATTTTTGGACCCTTCTGAATTTAGGATTGACCCAGCGAACGTCTGATTCTTCCTTGGTAGATTCTGGACTCATAGCCACATCCTGTGGCTGACCTCCCACCTGTTCTACTACCTGTAACCCCGGGCCCACCACTAATTCATAAACATTATCTGTATCAGAGTCCTCAATTTCTTCATCATCCTCCAACTGACCAGGAATATGTACAACAAAGTGAAGTCTGTATTCAGCTGCTAGCCAGTGCGGGTATATCGTTTGACACTAGGATACCTAAGCATGTGGGCATCCATCCATCCATCCATGCAACAGAAACCGGAAGATCAGCAAAGGCTTCCTTTCCCCTTTCGTGATAGAATTATTTCTGGACCAAAACGTCTTTAATTTATTATGCTGTTACTGATAGAGAGCAGGGCTGGCTCTGTGCAGACAGCCCTTCTCTCTCTATCTCTCCTTCTCTCTCTCTCTCAAAAAGAGGAAGAGTCCCACTCAAGGGCCAAAGAGCCACACGTGGCTCGCAAGCCGCAATTTGCTGACCCCTGGTATAAGGTATTCTGCTTGAGCAAGGGATTGGACTGGAAGACCTCCAATGTCCCTACCAGTTCTATTCTGATTGAGCTAAATGTGATGATACTGCACCCCATCCAGATTGAAGCCTAAAATGGGACAACAAATGTTTTTTTCTTTGTCATTAAAAAGAATAGAAAGGATTTCTAAAATAAGAAAAATCTGAAATCAGGACCTGGGAATTTCTAAAATGGGTCTTAATCCAATTTTCAGAATATTTAATAATCAATAAGGCAATTTTTAGAGGTTAGAATAGATTTGTTAAGAACAAATCTTATCACAATAGTCATATGTCACTTTTTAATCAAATAAATTTCTTAGATTACAGGATCAAATAAGTTTCTTAATAGATTGTGGAAATGGTATAAATGAAATGCATCTTGGTAACAGTAACAGAAAGAACTCCAACAGACTAGGTAAATGTGGGCTAGAATGCATAACAATTAGATGTATATATAAAATAATAGCAAAAAGTATATTTAAAGATGGATGCTTACCGTATTCATTTAACTGACAAAAAAATACCTGAACAGAGTTCAGGACTATGTTCTTCAGCATCCTTATTAATCATATGGATAATGAGACAAATGTATATCACATTTGCAAATGCTAAAATTTGGATGAAATAGCAAATATATGAAAAACAAAAATAAGATGCAAAATGAATTCGGTAAGTTAAAAAGTGAGCTAAATGAAACTTATCATTTACCTGAGATTTCCTGATCTTTGTATAAATGCTTACCATTGTTTTATTTTTTTCTTATTGGGGTAGAATGATGGGAAATTGGAATATATAATCAGAGGTTACATATACAGTACATAACTGTAAATCTTATTATTTTTCTTTAATTCAATGACTAAAAATTCTCTCATTTTTAGATATGCATTTCCTAAACTGAGGCAGTGGTTAATACAACACATTTGATTTAGTGAATTCTTCTTGTAAACTTACCTAATTAGGTGAAATCCAATCCAGAATATCTGTTGTCACTAGGCTCTGTCTTGTTTCAGTAGCCTGGCTTATCTTCACACGTCATTATCTCTTGTATTCATTTACTCAGCATCCAGAAGATGCCCATTTAAGTAGATTCTCACTGCAGCCTGGGCACAGGAACGGTTTTAGATTCTAGTTTTCACTGTATATTTTTTATTTTTAAAAAGTCACCTTTTTCTCTGGGATTTACACATGAGGAACCTTTTAAGAATTATTCTTCAAAACCTCTTTAACTTATCAAAAGACAAAGATTGTCAACATGGCAGGAACAACATAAATCAGAGAAACAGAAAAGTAAACAAAACAATGAAAAAAAAGGTGAGCGTGAAAACAACTTTTTTCATTATTGTGATGCTCTCACAACAATTCTTATAGTTTGTGGGGCGGTTTGCAATTATGTACTACAGACACAGTAATGTTTTCATGTTTAGAGATTTACTGTTTGTACATGAATTTGTTTTTACTTGCATGTTTACATTTTGTGCTTAAATTTTTTTTACCTAATATTTTTTGAATATTGTTACAATTAAATTGTCTTGAAGATACTAGCTTACAAATTAAATAATATGTAACAAATATTGATAAGGAAAGCAAAACGTTTTTTTGAAAAGTAACATTTTCTACATTCCTCTCAGATTTATAATATTCCATAATTAAAAGCATTCTGTTTATAAGAAAGGTTTTTGCTGTTGTTTCTTAGAAAATAGATTTATTTTTTGGATTTAATATTTGTGTGTGAATATTTAATAGAAAATTCATTTTTCTACTATTTGGGATCCTTTATTTATTGCATTTAAATAATGCATAACTGGGGAATTCTCTGGTGGCCTTGACATCTGTATATTATTTTAGTGATTGCCTCCTGGTGCAAAAGAATAAACATGCAAAACAATTATTAGTATTTTTGACAGGTTGAAAAATATCTGTCAGGTTGAAAAATAATGCACTCTTTTGCAATGAACAAAGAGGCTATTGTATAGTCAGATAGTTTTAGAAGGTTAGTTTCCATAGTCTGACCTTGTAGTTGTAATTTACAAAGTCATGCCTTAGGTTATTTTTACTAACAACAGTTAAATGGCTGTTGCATTTCCTGAATTTGTAGATGAAACAATTTGAATTATCTGGTGTACTCATTAAATCTTATAATGTATGTCTAAAAATTTTAATGCAGTCTTATGACACATTTCAAAGCCATTCTTCATATCATTTATAAAAAATACTCTTAAGGGCATTTTACATGATCAATGCTTTCTACAGTTGTTCTTAATTTATTATTTGTACTTCAGATTCTCTGTTGCCTACATTTTGTAGGTCTGAGTCTATATAGTGCAACTAGACACTTCTAGTTACCTCTCCCTCTCTTTTAACACAACTGCTGTTGCTGCAGGAAAAAAGAGACTGGAATTAAATAGGCTGTATGTTTCAGAAGAATATAATTTTGTTGAACTATGTTCAACAGCAGACATAATTGATTACAAACAGTTCTTGTGACCAAAAAGTTGCATTGTTTTATCATTTTGGTGGCATGGTGGTTAGAATGCAGTATTGCAGGCTACTTCAGCTGGCTGCCAGCAATTCTCATCAGCTCGAGTTTGATTCAGTTTTCCATCCTTCCGAGGTCGGGTAAAATGGAAACCTAGATTGTTGGGAGCTATTTGTTTATTTATTTATTTATTTATTTGTTTGTTTGATTGATTGATTGGTAGACTCGGAGCAGCTAACAACAATAATAAAACCAGCATATAACAAATCTAATATTTAAAGTAACTTTAAAAAACCTTATTAAAAACCAAACAAGCACACACACAAATGTATAAATTGTATAGGCCTAAGGAGAAAGGATATCTCAGTTCCCCCATGCCTGACGACAGAGGTGGGTTTTAAGAAGCTTACCAAAGGTGAGGAGGGTGGGGGCAATTCTGATCTCTGGGGAGAGCTGGTTCCAGAGGGCCGGGGCCGCCACAGAGAAGGCTTTTCCCCTAATATGCTGACTCTGTAAACCACTTAGAGAGGATTGTAAAGGTGAAGTGGTATATATATCTAAGTCCTATTGTTATTTTCTAGGAAGAATAAATTATATGAAGTTGCCTAGTATAATAGGTAAAGAAATTTGTTTAGGTTCATCTTCTTAAAATATTTTTTTTTAAGTTGGATGTTATTTTACATTTTGTCCGATTAATTGTAATACAGTATACATTTTTAATAATAGGACATTATGAAAGCCACTGGTCATATGTAGATGCATTAATAAGCGCAAAGAAATAAATGCACTTCACTGCTCTTACTTCCACAAGTTAAGTCCTAATAAAGACTCTTACTTATGCTTGGTTGGTTTTATCCCTCCTCTTCTTCCAACAATATTCTAGGGGTTTCTTGTATTGCTTCATTTTCTGGAGCACCGCCATAAACTGGAAGCCCTATGGGATCCATTATCACAGAGTCCACATAGGTGTGATCCTATTATTATTATTATTATTGTTGTTGTTGTTGTTGTTGTTATTATTATTATTATTATTATTATCCCAAGGCCCTTGTGTGCTCATTCCAGCCTGCAAGTAAGGCTGAAGCCAAATTATGCACTAGAATTTTAGGAATAACACCAAGTTCACTTTGAAACCAATATACTTTTATTAGTGGTTATAATATTACTGGATGAGTGTAGGGAGTGGATTTAGTCCACTCATTTTATAGATCCAACCACATTTATCTAAAGTCTTATTTATTTCAATTTTATTTCGGCTTCTTGATTAAATGGAATGCACTGCTTAAATTGGTGCTTGATTGAAAATCAGATGTATTGTTTTTGATGACTTCTATTCTGATTGCCAATCTGTGAGCATAATATTCTTTTATTTCTTTCCAGTCTACTATAATCAGATATAACATATCACCAGAACATGATTATTTGAGATGAGAGCAATTCATTTTATTAACTCTCTTGATCTTTAGGTATATCTTGATTCTGTTTCATTTTTCAGTGAATATTTGCTGAATTTTATAAAGGATCATTTTTTGTGGTTTAAAAACTCAAGGTCTCAGGACAGTGCATCAAATTATACAGATCAGATTGCATGATTGAAAAAGTTTTGATCTACATTGTACAGCGATTTCCTGTTTTTCAGATGATATTAACAGTGTTCCTGAGCAATAATGAACAAATTTTGACTGAAGTGCCAATTACTCCTGAAACAACCTGTCGAGATGTGGTGGAATTTTGCAAAGAACCTGGTGAAGGTAGCTGCCATCTTTCTGAAGTGTGGCGTGGAAATGGTAAGCAATACTTTGGCATTCCATATTTGTCTGTGATGCATTATGTCAAACATGATCATCTATCAATTGGATTTTGACAACAGTTTAAAAGAAACTTTACTTTGTGACTGCACATTATCCACAGTTTATGCTAAAACTATAATTTCAAGAGGGGATTCTTGAAAAATGCATATGAAAAACCAGCATATTAATACAATATGAAAGTGTTTCATTCCCAATTATATCTTTATAACAATGAATTACAACAAACTTATTCACCTATGTTATATTTACTAATTAGAATTCATATATTTAAATAAAGTGAGAGCTTCAAAATATCTATTGCATAGTTAGCAATATAAGAAGTCTGAAAAATAATTACAGTAAATACCATTGAGTTTATGAATAGTAAATACCGTATTTTTCAGTGTATAAGATGCACGGTGTATAAGAAGCAGCTAGATTTTATAGGAGGAAAACAAGGGAAAAAGTATTCTGAACCAAATGTTCTAGTATTATATTGTTTAATAAAATACCAGCGTATCAGAATACTTTTTACAACCATGTATACTTTTTAAAACCATGTGCACTTTTTACAAACTTCAAACTTGACAGCTTGAAGACTTGTGGACTTCAACTCCCAGAATTCCTCCACCAGTCATGCTACATTAGGAATGGGAGTTGAAGTCCACAAGCCTTAAACCTGCCAGGGTTGAAGATCCTTGCACTCCTAACCCTTAACTCAGGGGTCTTCAAACTTGACAGCTTTAAGAATACTGGACCTCAACTTCCAGAATTCCTCCACCAGTCATGCTACCTTATGAATGGAAACTGGAAAGCGACGCTTTGCTGCTGGTGCTTAACTTGGTGCAGAGCCTCCGGGAGCCGCTTGTGAGCAGGCTCCTCTCAGTATTCCCCACAAGCTGCTGTGGAGAAGCAGGCGGGGCATTCCCTAGGCACTCTGTGCATCCAGCCAGTGGAGGAAGCCTGCAGGATGGCCCTGATAATCTGGCGGGAGGGGGCTTGACTCCATCAGCCCCCCCCCAAATCTCCCGCCTTAGGGGGCATCCCTGGGGCTGAGCTGGCAGCCTTGGCAACATTTGGTGTATAAGAGGCACCCAGTTTTCAATGCACTTTTTAAGGGAAAAAGGTGTGTCTTATACATAAAAAAACACAGTACAGCAATGCTTAAGAACTAGGGAGAAGAGATATCTTTTTAAAAGCCACCTAAAGGAAACATTAGGTGTGTGCAATTATTTAAACTCAGAATAGTATTCCTTGGGTAGGGATAGTTTTGAGGTATTTGTCACAGTGATGCCTGCCTGATCTTATAAGCAAGTCAGGTATGATTGGAAGAGGTTATTATAAACCACATATCCATGTGGGTTTTGTAGAATTTTAACAAATCTGGACCCAATTTGGGGGAACTTAGCCTTTGGACTGAACTTTCAATTTAGCTCCAAAATTGTAAATCATGCTCCAAAATTGGCAAATCATGCAGATCAGACAGATCTAACTATCTACTTTGAGAAGAATTAAAGCAACTATATTATGAATTTGTGAACTTTCTATAGCTTCTTAAATTCAGCATACTACAGTAGTCTAGTTTTGTTATAGCTAATAAGGCTATAAGGGACCCAGGGGAAGAGCCTTCTCTGTGGCGGTCCCAGCCCTCTGGAACCAACTCCCCCCAGAGATTAGAACTGCCCCCACCCTCCTTGCCTTTCGTAAACAACTTAAAACCCACCTCTGCCGCCAGGCATGGGGGAATTGAGATCCTCTTTCCCCCTAGGCCTTTACAATTCTATGCATGGTATGTATGTATGTATGTATGTATGTATGTATGTATGTATGTATGTATGTATGTATGTTTGGTTTTTATATTAATTGATTTTTAATCATCAATACCAAATTACTATTATACACTGTTTTATTGTCGCTGTTAGCCGCCCCGAGTCTCTGGAGAGGGGCGGCATACAAATCCAATAAATAAATAATAAATAAATAAATAAGTAAAGGCATTTCTGCCATCTCTGTTTCTACAGAGATTGAGCTTTTTTCCCTAATTCCGGAGTTTTACACTTGTCCATGGAGCAAGATGTTGGCAAACAGAGGTAGGTGTTTGTTTGATGGATGGATGGATAGGTGGATGGATGGACGGACGGACGGACAGACAGACAGACAGACAGACAGACAGATAGATAGATAGATAGATAGATAGATAATATAGCAACCAGAGTTCCAGATAATTTCCCTAAGTTGTTTCATGTAATTATTAGATTCCATAAAAGACAAATGAAACTCCACAGAATTCTACTAGTTGCTTCTTTAAATTTTCCCAGCAAGAAGCATGCTTTTAATGTGAATCTGAATAGAGTTAAATGTGCATGTTTAGCTTTAAACTTATACTTCTTAATATCATTTTGATGGGATATTTTGAATAGAAGAGGTTTCTGCCTGTTTATTCTTAGTAAAAGGTAAAAAAGGTTATATGATTATCTTGATTATCATAAATTAGCAGTAGGTAAATATAGTAAACTGCCATAATCCTAAAAAAAAAGTAGTAAAGAACACATAAAAATATTTAGGAGTTAAGAAACAAGGGGATATTACATCTTAGTGACATTCTTTAAATCATCGCTGCTTGGTTTCATATTTTCACCAACAACTTGTTTTGTCAGACAGCAAAATAGAGATGTAATATCCCTGTGGCTTTTGTGTGAGGCTGATGGGCTATGTGGAATGTGGTAGCTTGCAAATTGTTTCAGTGTAATTGTTTCTACAGTGATAGTGACTAAAGCCCTCTTTTAATCAGTTTGGTTGCAAAACATGAGATCCAGAACTGTAGGGTATAGTTGTTAACAGTGTTAGGAGGAATAGCAACACTGAGGTGCTAATCCTTCATCATCATTTTTCTAATATATTGAGTTCTGAAAGAGTGAAATACTTATAGCATTCAGAAGGTCACTGGATAACTGTGAACCAGTTATTCCCTTTTATTCCAATTTATCACACATGATGCTTATAATGGCAACAACTGGATCAGAGAGTGCTCTACCCAGTACCTTAAGCTCCTGAATGAAAAGGTGGGATATAAATCTAATAAATAAGTAATATTTTAAAAATATAAACATGGTAACAATTTACACAAAACTACAGTATTGTGCAAACTATAATCCAGTTTAGCACTATTGTCATTATTTTTAGAGATTATATAATTTCAATTTGTGAACTTGTTCAAAAAGGTTACTCTGAAATTGGGAGGAAATTAGGTTTTCCATTGGAACCCTAGAATATTATAATTTTGATGGGTGGGGGGAGAGGAATGACAGGAAAATAAAACATATATCTTGTTTTATATAGTTGTTTACCCTTATTTTAAATAAATTGCCAGTGATGTGCTCTAATAAGTGATCTTTGATTCTGTATTTAGAACGACACATACCCTTTGATCATATGATGTATGACCATCTACAAAAATGGGGACCTCGTAGAGAAGAAGTGAAATTTTTTCTCCGACATGAAGAATCCCCTATAGAAAGCAACGAACAGGGTACTCTTTTATTCTATAATGTTTGTTGCTGTATCATGGATATAATTTTTATGTGCCCCAAATTGTATTAGTTTAAATTAAACCTGCCAGCATAGTGATAAAGTAGTATTGGTGATTTTTAACTGCTGTAACTCTAGGTAAATATTGTTTACAAGTATTTCTATAGGTAATAATCCTTAAAGGTATGCTACATATCCTTTTGTATGAGGAAT
The DNA here is from genome assembly GCF_031021105.1 of Erythrolamprus reginae. Lineage (NCBI taxonomy): Eukaryota > Metazoa > Chordata > Lepidosauria > Squamata > Dipsadidae > Erythrolamprus > Erythrolamprus reginae. The sequence continues at coordinate 47,876,702 of NC_091950.1, forward strand.
GGGCAAATATTCCTATATATAGTGACATGAGATAGTGATGACAATTGCAATAAACATTTGTTTCTAGTCATTGCAGTTGAACGGGGGTGAAATCAGTATCTGAACCTAAGGGGAAATTGATTTATTGCTTATATGTATTATACCTATTCAGCAATTAGATTATTTTCAACCTAAAATTATTTAATTTTTTAGATTATATTTTCATACTGTATGATGACTTAGTTTAGGAAATATGTACCCACATGTAACTTATAATAATATTCAGTGGCAAAGTAAGAACATTCTAAAGACTGCAATGCATTTTCCTAGAACTGTTAATTAATTTTAATTCTTATAAATGAATTCCTAGTTTTTAATTGTGGAAAACCAGGAGTGAATGCTTTAAATGAAAATAATCCATCTTATATTAACTACTGTGAAACAATATCAAGATTTACTAGTGCTTGAAAATAATGGTTAAAATAATTAGGTTTTGTTTGACATTTTCCTTTTCAAGCAAATCTTGTGGGATTGTAAAAATCTATCACTCTTTTGGGGATTAAACATTGTACATTTATGCATTCTATATTTAGAATCTTATTTTGCTACCTGATGCCTTTTGCCCGCAGTATAATTATAGGTCTAAAACACTACATATAATTCTGATTTAAACTTGTTTAGTCTACAGTCCCAAGGATGCTTACTGTATCTAAAAGCTTTCTCATTTTGTTTTCAATTGCTAGCTTGTGGATTTTCAGTACTTTTAGTACTTTTAGGCACTAGACAACCTAATTTCTGTCTCAGTAACATGTTTTGCTTAAAAGCAGGTAGAACTTTTTATTTTTTTCTCGGTTAGAAAAAGGAAGTGAAAAGCAGGACTTTTTAAATATACAGATAAAAGCCTTCATTTTGCTTTAGGGGATAAGGGCAAATTTAGACATCAAAGGTAAGTAGGAATGTGTGGGTTCTTCTGGAGCTTATACATAACACACACTACCTATAAAATTCAATATTAATTTAAGACTGAAGATTCAGAATAACTGATGAAATAAGTTTTAAGACTTTAAATATGCTTTCATAAGAAAACAACATAATAAGATATTACTTGAAAGGAAAAAGAACGAAAAGAATAACTAATAAGATCAAAGGTCAAATAGTTATGAAGCTGGAGTCCATTTCAAAATCGCAGAGCCTACAGGTTTTGTGAGAAGAGTAGCTGTACTACTTAAGTGCAAGTGCACTTGGAACATGTAGGATGGAATAAGATTGAACAACATGATAGTATGGAGAAGGATGTTAGTATCCAAACTCCTGTGTTCCCTGATGAAGATTCTAAGATGAGATATTCTAGACAGAGACAGTGTAGTGTTGTTGAAGATGAGTCATCAGGAGATGGGTCAACAGAAGATGAGACATCAGCTATTGACAATGTTGGCTCTTGTGGATGTAAAAACTGAAGTGTAAGAGGAGGATGAGCCTGGTACTAGTACTAGTGATATGTTTTTGCCCAGAAGAGGTACCAGAGAGAGACGTGAACCTGATAGATATGAGGCAAGTATAGCGTGTCAAGTTGCTGTGGAATCTTTCAACTATAATGAAATCAAATTATATCCAGAAAAGGAACAGGAATATTGGCATGTAGATATGAGAAAAGAACTTAACTCACTGAGTGACCTGTGTGTACAAGGAAGTTCAATTATCACCAGGTGAACTTGTAACTGGGTCTATAAGATCTAGACCACTTCAGATGTTAAAATTACTTATAAGGCGAGACTAGTGGCGCAGGGTTTCTCTCAATTGGAGACAGATTATGATGAAGTCTTTGAACCAAGCTTGCGGGCAACATCTTTAAGAACCGCCTTGGTATGGGCTGCCAAGAATAGATGTTGTATTCACCATATTGATGTAGAGACGGCTTATTTGCATGCATCTCTACAACACAGAATATATATGAGAATTCCACCTGGTATTGTGAGTAATAGTAAAGGTAGATGCTGGAAAATTAAAGAGTCTTTATGGTCTCAAACCTTAAATCTGGCTATGAGAGAATAAGTGCACAGTCAATGAATTAAGTAAAATGGGATTTCAAGCAATTGTTTGCTGACTCATGTTTATTCAGAAAGTATAGAAGCATTTCTATGTCACTGTTGTTACTATTCACCAATGATATAGTTATTATCGCCAAGACAGAAAAGGAAGTGGGCGAAATTGTTTCTGAGTTGGAGAAAAAATTCAAAATCAGAATTCTTGGCAAAATAAGACATTATTTGGGTCTAGATCCCTGGTTCTCAACATGGGGCCCACTCCCCTTAGGGGGGCAATTTGATTTTTAATGGGGGCGATTGTAACCTTGTTTAAACCAAGTCAATAGGCTTTTAGGCTTCCTCCCTGTGAGTAGTTCACTTTTTGAATAATAAGAATTATATGTCACGGGGCGGGGGAGGCCTCAGGGTTTTAGAGATGCTTAAGTGGGGCATGGGTTATAAAAGTTTAGGAACCAATGGTTTAGATATAAAGAAAAGTGATAAAGGACACAGGGTACACAAGAAAAGAAAATCAACAATTTGTTAAAAAAATTAATATGAAGAATTGTAGGGGTGCAAAAACCTAATGGAAACAGGTTTCTTATATAGTGATAACAAATATTCTTTTGTGGATAAAGAATTATATCAATATTTAATAAGAAGCTTGTCATATTTAAGTAATTGGTCAAGACTGGATATTGCCTATTGTGTAAATCAGTTGGCAAGGTATAACATTGAGCCTACTGAATATCAGTGGAAGGCAGCAAAAAGGATATTAAGATACCTAAAACATCCCATTTATTATGGTTTATATTTAGAGCCAAAACAGGAGCTCATATTAACAGCCTCTGCAGATTTTAGCTTTGCTACAGATACAGTAACTAGAAAATCCATATCGGGATTAGTTGTACTATTAGGTGGATCTATGATTGGTTGGAAGTCCCTAAGATAACAGCATATCGGTTTCTCAACGATTGAGGCAGAGTTCTCTAGTTTATCTCTGTTGTGTACAGATCTAATCTTTTATAAACAATTGTTAAAAGATCTAAATATTGATATCAAAGAACCAATAACTGTGTATGAGGACAATCAGTCTCCCATCAATATGGCTAACAATATTGCAGTGAAAATCAGATGTAAACATAGGAATATCAGATATTTGAATGTGCGACAAAGTGTACAAAACAAAATGATTAAGCTTGTATATTGTGCGAGTGATGAAAATATTGCCGATCATTTTACCAAAGCACAAAGTGTTATAAAGCACAAAGATTATAATATGAAAATGTAAATAGATATGTATTGATCACCCATGGGGGACATTGCCAATACAATGTATATGACTGGATAATATAATACATATAAGCCAACTATGTATGTTTGAGATATGTTCCTTTAAGGGCAATGAGGCAATTGGCCATAAGAGGGAGCAAGTAGAGTTCCTCTTGGGGGGTATTATTGCTTAGACACTGTGTATATAAGAATTGTGTGCTGATATCTAGTTTGTATATGATAGTTTGATTTATATGTGTATGATTTGGACTGTATAACGACTAGTCTACTGAATAACTGTAAATATACATACTCTATTTGTACTAGTCTGGTTTATTGGGTGAATATTCCATAGCTGCCACATTTACTCTGTCTTACAGTTTGTTTTAGGGATATTATATTTTCCTATGCAATCCAACAATGTCAATTTCAGTGGTATTTTAGTTGTTATTAAACTGAGATTCTACTGAGATGTAAAAAAACAAATGTTCACAATTTTAAAAATGGAAAACATTTTGCTATCTAAAATTTTGTACACAAGGTTGGGCATTATATTTAAATTGTTTAAATGTTTACTAATTTTAATACGAAAATTAGTATTAAACAGGAAAGCTAAATGTTATAATTGTTTTCCCAGGACGACAGACTCAAAGTCATAGAAATGGAATCTCTATACCTATGGAGAAACGTACAGAAAATGGGGTAGGTGGCAAATCGCATATTAACAGTATATGTATTTTCAAGTTGATTTGTATTTTTAAGCCTGGAATTTTTATATCCTGGAATGATTTTTCATAGTTAAGAAACAAATAAATAAATACAATTTCTAAAGCACATTTTAAAGTAAAATATTTTATATAGCTTTCCCCAAGGTAAACAATTTTATATTTTAAAAATTTAGCTAGGATTTCTTTTATAAAATTTATGACAGTTGACAGCATTCCTGAATTTATCCCACTGATATTTCTTTTTTTAAAAAATAATTTTTATTGAACAGTTTTAAAAAAGCAACATATAAATACAAAATATATATTATACAAAAGCAAAACACAAAAACAAAAACAAGACTTAACATCAGCATTATATGACAATAAATAGTTTTTGATTTTTTTTTTAAACTTTAGGGAAACTTATGGCAATATGGGATTTAAGAAAAGGTTTGCCATTGACTCCTTCCTGGGGCTAAGAGAAAGTGATTGACCCAAGATCACCCAGTTGGCTTTATGCCTAGGTTGAGTGTATATTTTTTTCAGTTTCTAGCTCAGTGGTTTAACCACTAAACTAAATACTTTGTATTGGCTACGCTGGTTCAGAATTCCGGTGTCTTTATATATGTAGGCCTATTAATATGTTACACTTACATCCTGCCCAGCCCCAAAGACTTTGTGAAGTTAAGATTATAAAAATAAAACAATAGTAAGGCATACAGAAATAAATGATAGCACAAGTTAAAATCCTGGGTTGCATGTTTCAACTCCAAATATATCAAGTAAATGTCTTTTCAGAAAATAGCATAAGAATGTTCATATACTTCTGGGTGTTACATTTATTTGCTAAAATCTGTTTGGTTTGTTTCTATTCTTTAGAAAACAGAATTTTTAGAAAAGTTCAGATAGCTATTTTATTTCAGTAATAAATGTTTATTTCAGCTATCCAACACTAGTAGACTCTGGACAGCATAGAAAATTTTAAAAAACAGTAAAAGCATTTAAAAATGTACAACCATACAGGCATACAAGCTGTAAAGTTTCTATTCTGCATTGTTTGTCTTTTGAAATTTAAATCCACAGTCAAGTGTAAAAATGGAACTAGTTTAAACTTCTCTATTGAATATGAAAAGGACAATGCAATGAACTAATTAGACTTTACAGCTGATGTGATATTGTCATGATTAGGCTTTTCACTGTTAGCAAAATCCACTAGACTTTTTCACTCATTGATTTCTGATGAATGCCCACGGGCCATTTTCCATATTGAAGAAGGATTTGAATAAGAGAAGAAGAGGGCTTTTGTTTTTCATAGAAGAAGATACCAACCACCTGAGATTTATTAGATTATGCAAACTGAGGATGAGAGCTTATTTCTTATGAGATTTGGGAGTTATTGACCAACTTAGCTAATTGGTTTTACTATTAATATTAACAATACACATTTATTATTGTTTCAATAATCACACTTAGCTATGAAAATAAATGGTGAAATAAAGAAATGGTACTTCAAGAGTTATTATATTTACATTTGGTGATTGTACAAATTTATTATGGAACACTGTCAACAATTTAGCTAAAACAAATAATGTTGTAATGAAAATGTGTGAGGCAAGTAAAGGCTTTTTGATGCCTGTAGCATTAAATTTAATTGTGCTGTTTTGAATGTCTGTTTTTTGAGGTTGTGTCACCTTCATAAACATTGCGTGAACCACAATGTTGGAAAAACAAAAATAAAATAAATCCTATAGTATTTCAGAATCTTTTAATGAGCCTTAATCATAGCAGGTTAGAGCATATCACAGTAGGATGGCTTTGTTTCCTCTTTAAACATCCAGAAAAATCCAGTTTCACAAGTCGCAATAAAAAGGAATAGTATTTATTTATAGTGCTTAATGAGGCATTTCTATTATTCATAATTGCTTTTGAGGGTTGAAGTATAGTAAACACAGCCTTCATATTTTGGCTTGCAGTTCTTTCCAGTTTCATTAAAAGGAGGATGGAAATCATTTCATCACTAAGTAGCATTGAGTTTGTATTATATTTTGAGCCAATGTGCAGTCAATAGATTATCTTTTTTTCTATTTGATTTAAAATTTGACTACAAAATTTATTACAATTTTGGAACTGGTTATCAGTTATTAAAGAGAAAATGCACTACATGTTTGTCACAAAATAAAATATTAGTTACAAAAGCAATTCATGCTCTTCTTTTAATTAGTAATTAGCAGAGGAAATGACAAGAAAAATATTCAAGATTACCTCGTTTTGATTCTTTTTGGTATAAAAGGAGGTAGGGTTTTGGAATTCAAAATTCTTTAAAATATGCTACCCAATTGAATTGAATCAGAACACAAAATACAAACTGAGTGGACAAGACCTTGTAGACGACCCTCACTCTGTCAAGGACTTTGGAGTACTCATATCTAAGTGCCAAAGCCAACTCTAACAACATTGCCAAAAAGTCATTAAGAGTTGTAAACCTAATCTTGCGTAGCTTCTTCTTCGGTAATACTGCACTACTAACCAGAGTACTGTATATGAACAATTCTCTAATACAACTCATCTGTCTGGAACCCGCACTGCATATTGGACATTAATAGCCTAGCTCTGTTACAAAGTGCTATTGCTAACATGTTGTAAGCCACCCTGAGTCTAAGGAGAAGGGCGGCATAAAAATTGAATAAATAAATAAATAAATAAATTAATTAATTAATTAATTAATTAATTAATTAATACTCACATTTAGCTGGTTGTTCACTAATGGTCAACCAGCACCACCTCCTAAAGTCAAGAACGACTAGCACATATGTTGCAAGGATAACCTTTACCTTTACTTATATTATTTTTTTTATTATAAACAATGGCATAAGAAGAACTTTGGTGACTTTAAAAAAAATATTAATAGTATAATTAAGCACATTTTAAAGGTATATTGCTAGATAAAGTGTCCTATGTGGATATAAATATAAGGCCTATGCCTAACTTGAAAAAAGTGTGAGGTTTTAAATTTTTTTTAATGATTTTAATGAAGTTTAGTTTAATGACTTAATTTTTTTAAGTAACAACATATTTTAAGCTTTCATGGTGGCCTAAAATATCAGAGAAATACTATGCTCCTATGAGGTGCAAGACATTTATTCTAAGTCATTTTTGAAGTAAACAAAGCTTTGATAAATATGACAGTAAGGTCTGTTTTCACCGTTTTGATTTTTGTATCTAAATAGTTTCCCTTTTTGTCTAGATTTAGTCAATCTATTTTCATAAAGCTAAATTATTGCTACTGTAAAATTTACATTTTTCTTCCCAAATGGATTCTGTGATTTTGTGAATTAATTTTTAAAAAGCACCAGTGGTTATTTCAGTATTATTTATTTATTTTACCTATCAGTAGCAACAGGTTCAATCTGCTACAGATAACAGGTAAGACTGGTGGACTTCATCCTCATTATAAGTCTCAAATTTTGTCATTGCTACCCCGCTGACTGATTTATTTAACCAATCCCTATTAACACGAGATGTTCCTGAGGATTGGAGAATGGCCAGTGTTGTGCCTATCCACAAGAAGGGCAGTAGAGAAGAAGCTGGTAACTACAGGCCAGTTAGCTTGACATCAGTTGTAGTTAAAATGATGGAGACTCTACTCAAGAAGAGGATAAATCAGCACCTAAAAAACAATAACTTATTGGACCCAAATCAGCATGGCTTTACTGAAGGCAAATCATGTCAGACTAATCTCATTGATTTCTTTGACTATGTCACAAAGGTGTTGGATGAAGGTGGTGCCATGGATATTGTCTATCTGGACTTCAGCAAAGCTTTTGATACGGTTCCACATAAAGAGCTGATAGATAAATTAGTGAAGATTGGACTTAATCCCTGGATAGTTCAGTGGATTTGCAGCTGGCTGATGCGTAGACATCAGAGGGTTATTGTTAATGGCAAGTATTCTGAGCAAAGACAGGTTACAAGCGGTGTGCCACAAGGGTCTGTTCTGGGTCCTATTCTTTTTAATGTGTTTGTGAGTGACATAGGGGAAGGTTTGGTAGGGAAGGTTTGCTTATTTGCCGATGACTCTAAAGTGTGCAATAGGGTTGATATTCCTGGAGACGGCTGTAATATGGTAAATGATTTAGCTTTACTAGATAAATGGTAAAAGCAATGGAAACTGCAGTTTAATGTTTCCACATGTAAAATAATGCACTTGGGGAAAAGGAATCCTCAATCTGAGTATTGTATTGGCAGTTCTGTGTTAGCAAAAACTTCAGAAGAGAAGGATTTAGGGGTAGTGATTTCTGACAGTCTCAAAATGGGTGAGAAGTGTGGTCGGGCGGTAGGAAAAGGAAGTAGGATGCTTGGCTGCATAGCTAGAGGTGTAACAAGCAGGAAGAGGGAGATTGTGATCCCGCTATATAGAGCACTGGTGAGACCACATTTGGAATACTGTGTTCAGTTCTGGAGACCTCATCTATAAAAAGATATTGACAAAATTGAATGGGTCCAAAGACAGGCTACAAAAATGTTGGAAGGTCTTAAGCATAAAATGTATCAGGAAAGACTTAATGAACTCAATCTGTATAGTCTGGAGGACAGAAGGAAAAGGGGGGACATGATCAAAACATTTAAATATGTTAAAAGGTTAAATAAGGTTCAGGAGGGAAGTGTTTTTAATAGGAAAGTGAACACAAGAACAAGGGAACACAATCTGAAGTTAGTTGGGGGAAAGATCAAAAGCAACATGAGAAAATATTATTTTACTGAAAGAGTAGTACAGTGATCCCTCTATTATCGTGAGGGTTCCGTTCCAAGACCCCTCGTGATAATCGATTTTTCGCGATGTAGGGTTGCGGAAGTAAAAACACCATCTGCGCATGCGCGCCCTTTTTTTCTATGGCCGCGCATGTGTAGATGGTGGAGTTTGCGTTCCCCGCCGTCCACGCAAAGGGGAAACCCCGATTCGGCTCCTCGCTGCTGCTGCGCTACCGAGCAGATCAGCTGCTGGGCGGCCGAAGGAACCTTCCCTGGGTCTTCCCCGTCTTGCTGGTGGGCAGGCGAGCGGCGGGCATCAGCGAGGAGCCGGGGTTTCCCCTTTGCGTGGGCGGCCGGGAAGACCCAGGTTGGGGGTTCGGGGGGGGTAATGGGAAGCCCCCCAGGCCGGCTGCGACCTTTTAAAACAGCCGCGCCGCTTCCCAGCTGAGTCCTGAAGCCAAACGCGGAAGTTCGCCTTTGGCGTTTGGCTTCAGGACTCAGCTGGGAAGTGGCGCGGCTGTTTTAAAAGTTCGCAGCTGGCCTGGGGGGCTTCCCAGCACCCCCCCGAACCCGGGTTGGGGGTTCGGGGGGGTGCTGGGAAGCCCCCCAGGCCGGCTGCGACCTTTTAAAACAGCCGCGCCGCTTCCCAGCTGACTCCCGAAGCCAAACGCGGAAGTGGTTTTTTTTTAAATTAATATTTTTTTAAAAATCGCGATATAGCGTTTCGCGAAGATCGAGATCGTGAAACTCGAGGGATCACTGTAGATCCTTGGAACAAACTTCCAGCAGATGTGGTAACTGAATTTAAACAGGCCTGGGATAAACAGACTAGATGGACCATGAGGTCTTTTTCTGCCATCAGTCTTCTATGTTTCTATGTTTCAAATTAAGCATATCCCAATGGCTATTCTACTCCCGGTTTTTCACTGTCTTCCTTCTCCCCTCGCTATTCCTCTATCATTAATCTATCTTCTTTTCCGCTATCCCAACACACTATCACTGCATGGACCAAAATATTTATTTTCATTGTACGCATAAATAAAAACACATCTGTTGTATTGTAGACATGGACTGAAACATCAAAATAATATACAGTGATCCCTCGATTTTCGCGATCTCGATCTTCGCGAAACGCTATATCACGATTTTTCAGAAAATATTAATTAAAAAATGCTCCACTCTTCTCTCTCTCTCTTTCTTCCTCTCTCGCACTCTCTTCCTTCATTTCTCATCTCTTTCTTTCTTCTCTCTCTTTCTCTATCTCTACCCCTCTTGCTCTCCCTCTTTTTCTCACTTTCCCTCTCTCGTGCACCGAGCGGCGGGCAGGCGGGCAGGCAAGCGGCGGACAAGCGGCGGGCGGACAAGCGGCGGGCGGGCGGGCAGGCGGGCAGGTGGCGGACAAGCGGCGGGCGGACAAGCAGCGGGCGGGCGGGCAGGCAGGCGGCGGACAAGCGGCGGGCGGACAAGCAGCGGGCGGACAAGCGGCGGGCGAGCGGGCAGGCAGGCGGCGGACAAGTGGTGGGCGGGCGGGCAGGCAGGTGGCGGACAAGCAGCGGGCGGACAAGCGGTGGGCGGGCAGGCGGCGGACAAGCGGCGGGCGGACAAGCGGCGGGCGCGGCAGCAGCGAGGAGCCGAAGATCGGGGTTTCCCCTTTGCGTGGGCGGCGGGGAAACCCCGATCTTCGGCTCCTCGCTGCTGCGGCACTGCCGAGCAGATCAGCTGCTGGGCGGCGGAAGGAACCTTCCCTGGGTCTTCCCAGGTGCGGAAGTAAAAACACCATCTGCGCATGCGCGGCCATGGAAAAAGGCGCGCATGCGCAGATGGTGTTTTTACTTCCGCACCACTATATTGCAAAAAATCGAGTATCGCGAGGGGTCTTGGAACGTAACCCTCGCGATACTCGAGGGATCACTCTACATTATACTATTGATAAACAAAATCAGCTGTTCCATAGATGGATTGTTTTTCACATCTATATAACAGATTTTAAACAGATATAAAAACACTATCTTCATGATTCCAGTCTGCAATTTATTTGGCAAATGTATTTTTCCACATTCTGCTGCAGTAGAAAAATATATCAATATTACAGGTTGATAAGCACAATCACATGCCAGAGATCTATATATTTTTCACATTTCCGCTTCATTGTTTTTTAAGTCTGCTGCTTCTAGTACTGGTGTGCATAGAAACTTATCTTTGTGATTTGAAGTGTACATTAGCTGATAGAGATACTTTTAAATAAATGAAGAAAATAAATCATGCAAGCACATCTGTTGAATAATGTAATTATTTTAATCATGATATATAATGTTATTTTCAGTTCCTTGTCACTGGGATGTGATAGAACTAAAAATAAAGTGAGAGTGGCTATGTTTCCAATACTTACTTTGCTCTAAAACAGTGGTTCTCAACCTGGGGGGTCAGGACCCCTTTTGGGGTCGAATGACTGCTTCACAGGGGTTGCCTAAGACCATGGGAAAAGACAAATTTCCCACGGTGTTAGGAAGTAAAGCTTCTATTCTGGCACCTTGGAACATATTTTTACAATCTGACCAATTACCAGTAGGTCTTTACAGTGTGGGTGTCCCTCTTACCTTCCTGCCAATCACCTTAAAGCTCTATTGGGAGAATTGGAGCTAGACTTATGGTTAGGGGTCATCACAACATGAGGAATTATATTAAGAGGTCGTGGCATTAGAAAGATTGAGAACCACTGCTCTAAAAGATTCCTCAGATATAATAAATTGAAATATAAATATTATGTTTTAATAGAAGTTTTTCATTCATAGGTTAGTATGGTCAGAATTATATTTGAACCAGTTCTATTTTAAGAGCACGATTTCTCAGTTAATAGAAGGAAGCCAGTAGTTTGTTAGAAAGTGAAGCTCAGAATGAATTTTTGGAATGCGTGTGGGAGTAGTTATCTACCAGAATGCCTTTTATGAACACTGGAAATGCATTATTATTATACTGTCAGTAAGTGCCATGAGGTTTTGTGTCTTACGTGTGATAGGCTCAGGTTTGTTTTGAAAAATAAATGATGTCATACAGAGAAAAACTATATAAGTAGTATGAGTACAATGTTTAGTTATTTGGGCTCTTGTTGTTTTCTTTGAGCTTATCCCTTGGATAAGAAGGATTGCAGATATTTTTCATCCATTTTATCTGGACTGTAACTGAATTAAAAAGAATTAGAATTAAAAGCTTGACTCCTTTTCAGGAAAACTGTATTACTTAAGAACAAATTTATTATGAAGTTATTAAATTTTCAAAGACTTAGCTGCCCTACTTTGATGAGCCAAATATACTGGTTCTGATCTTCAAAATTTGCAGCTCTGAAGCTGAGCGTCTTTCCTGTTCTTCTACAGCCATCTTTTCTTCTCATGTGGATAAAGAGGAAACAGCCAAGCATAATGCTACAGGTTTAAACCTTTGTTGTTGTTAGTTCTGTTTTGTTCAGATACCACTGCAGAATAATCATTAATGGTAAAGATTTGTCTAAATGTGTGTAGAAAGTATATTTGTGTCTAGAAGATTGTCGTCATAATTTGCTGTTATGGATAGAAGGTAAAATCCTATATTTTGGAGATACTTTAGTTATATAGTCCTTCAGGTATTATGAAATGTATGCACTTAACTTTAATATTTTGGAGGAAATGCTAAATTTTAACGTCTTGTTGATTTTTATGAAAAGAAATTGCAGTTGCAACTATATTCTAGTCACAAGTTAAAGCTTTTTCTTAAGACGTCTATGCAAAAAAAAAACCTTATTAAAAAAAATCCAAGATGTGGCTCAATAAATCTGGATAGAAGTAACTGTCTTTTTACAGGCTATTGGTTTTATTTCCCTCATCCTTCTTGTGTTTTTTGATTTAGTATAGTTCAGACTCAGCATATTTAATATGCTGTATCAAACCTTGTAATATTTAAGCCATTAGGAGTTTGATGCATTCTTCTGTTGACTTTGTTTCGGTAATTGATTATGTACAATTATTTGATGGTAAAACAATTCCAAACATATACTGTTCAATTGTGAAAAAAAAAATAAAGTAATGAAAAAACATGTGCATTCATTAATCATGATACCGTACTAATTACCAAATAATTTTGTTTGGTAGGCAGACCATGCTATCTTGAAATTCACAGTCCAAAACTGGTAGAAATTCAATATTATTAATAGAGAGGAAAAATAAGTAGTCTACTTTATGAAAGTATAAAATATATCGTATATGAAATTGTAAAAACAGAAATCTTTTATTCTGTATATATGTAATTTATTTCTTTTAAAAAGTATGTTTTTCACTAATCAAGAAATGAAGCAATATGTTTTTAGTACAGATATTTTAAAGCCATAGAATAATCCTATCAGTTTTTTTATTTTTCTGTTTAATAATAATGCAATATTATAACGTACAAGACAGCCCATGAGCCATTGGGTTATCCTTTCAGAAATATTATATTAACACGAAAGAGAATGACAAAATATGTGGGCAAAAAAGTAGTGGGAATGATTTCTAACTTCCTGTTGGCTTCCCTATTGACTTTGCTTGTGGGAAACTTGTAGGGAGCATTGGAAACCACAGTCACATGACTGTGGCCAGCCATGGTGATGCTGCAGCGGCTACAACTTTATAAATATAAACGATGTAGAGATTCTTGAAATTTCAATGTGTATGAGTGTATGGAGCTCAGATTTTGCATATATTTTAAATTATCAGATTTGAGATATCTCAGTTCAAACATGTTTGTGCTATGATGCACATTTGGTCTAATTGAAAGTTACAAACACCTAGGAGAGCTTTAATAGATTCTGTACAGCATCCGATGTATAATATATACCTAGTACAGTAATACCTCATGATACGAACTTAATTGGTGCAAGGAGGAGGTTCGTAAGACGAAAGGTTCGTAAGATGAAACATTGTTTCCCATAGGAAACAATGTAAAGTCAATTAATCCGTGCAACCCAAAAACCCCCCGCAAAAAAACGGCTTTCGGCAACTGCTGGGAAGCCGCGCGGCTGTTTTAAAAGGTGACATCCGGCCTGGGGGGCTTCCCAGCACCCCCCGAACCCGGGGGTTCGGGGGGGTTCTGGCAAGCCCCCAGGCCGGCTGCGACCTTTTAAAACAGCCGCCCCGCTTCCCAGCTGTCTCCTGAAGCCGAACGCCGAACTTCCGCGTTTGGCTTCGGGAGACAGCTGGGAAGCGGCGCGGCTGTTTTAAAAGGTCGCAGCCGTCCTGGGGGGCTTCCCAGCAACCTCCCGAACCGAACCCGGGGTTCAGCAAAATTTTGCCTCTTCTTACGAACTTTGTTCGAGTTACGAACCGGCGTTCGGGAGGCTTCTGGGAAGCCCCGCCGCCCGGCTGTCACCTTTTAAAACAGCCGCGCGGCTTCCCAGCAGTCTCCAAATGCCGGTTCGTAACTCGAAAAAAGTTCGTAAGAAGAGGCAAAATTTTTCTGAACCCCGGGTTCGTATCACGAGTTGTTCGTAATACGAGGGGTTCGTATCTTGAGGTACCACTGTATGTGAAAATTTTAAATACTTATTACTGAGTTTTTTAATGTTGGGGTTTTATATTTAGGATTGTTCTAGGATTTTGTTAATTATGTTACTGTTCTTTTGTGGATTTTTAAAATAATTCATTGTCTGTCTACTTTTTGCTAAACATTAAAAAAAATTAAGAAACTAATGTGTCAGACATGTAAAAGATATATTTCAGGAAGCTAAATTTTCAAACATGTTTCATATGTAATGTATACGTGTCATTTTGGAGCTCTGTATTGTCATGAGATTGAGTTATAAATTATTCCTTGCTTTTAATTTTTTTCCACTTGTGAAACTGAAATTGTTTTATTATATCTCCATTAAATGCTTTTCCTTTTTTTACAATTGATCTTTTTCCTTTATAGGTTGGAAATCCACGTGTTGAACTCACATTGTCAGAACTTCAGGATATGGCTACCAGGCAGCAACAGCAAATTGAAAATCAGCAGCAAATGTTGGTTGCCAAGGTAAACTTTCATCAAACTTTGAAAATGTATTTTCCAGAAGATTTTTTAACTCTGACTGTACAAAAAATGATGTAATCAAAAATGGTTGCAATTCAGTACTATTTTTTCTTGCTTAAAATGCTGCTACAAGTGTACATATACAACCGACCTTACATTAGGATTCTTAGTGAAGATAGCATAAGTAGTGATACTGCACCATTGCATCAAAAATGGCTAAGATATTTTATAAGGCAGCGATTGAAACAGTACACACAGTGTTTTTGTTTTGTTGTTTTGTTTTGCTTCCTCAATAGTTATTTGGAGGTAGTATGGATTTACTACTTATTTTATTTCTGAGAATAACAACTCTGGTTCTTCCTCCTTTTTTCTTTCGGCTGGCCCAATTTCACCTTAACTGAAAATTTAGTATGGATGCTTTGAACCTTTTTTGGTTAGCTGCTTAAAAGGAGTGCGTAGCAGGGCCATGTGTGTGTGTGCCCACACCTATAATTCCATGTGGTTTCCCCCCCCCCATGCATATGCACATGATCCCCTCCCCCCGCTCCTGGCATGTGATGGCGTGCCCGATTTTTGCTGTCCTCAGGCTACAGAGCCTTTCTAAGAGCCTGGGGATGGCGAAAACAGCCTTCCCTAACTCCACGGAGGCTGGAAACAGACGGTTTCCCAACTCCCAGTCGGCACAGAAGCCCTGAACTCGTGCATGCATGGTGGCCCTGAGCTCACGTGCCCACCAATATAGCCACACAGAGTCACTTTTGGCACGCGTGCCATAGGTTTGCCATCACTGCTATATAGCCTATTTGTCTGAAAAGGGCTGCATTTTATCTATTAAAATTCCAAAAATAAATAGAAACATAACTGATACAATGTATATATTTTAATACTAAAGTATTTTAGCATATGTTACTAAAAATATGTGCCATATAAGAGAGCAGAAATGAATTTAATTTTTGTTTTGTGTAATAACAAAGTGCTGTGAGAAAAAAGGAAGCATTTCCTGCGTTTGTTCAATTCATAGGCTGTGATTCTAATATATATCTTGCTTTGGATCTCTTTATCTTTATATGTTTGTAATCCTGATAGTCACTGTTTCCTTTGGGAAGTTGTGTAATGGAGTGTTGGGACCAATTTTTCAGTGGAAGGAAGCATGTTCGAGTAGCAGGAAGTGTGCTTTACAGGAAACTTGCAACTATGTTGGAATGAATAGTTCGCTTGAATTCTTAAGAGTGTATATGAGGTTTGATCTTTTTACTGGTTTGACAGGGAGTTAATATTTGTTTCTAGACTTAAAAGGCAAAACATCGGCAGACATGAAAGCTGTTAACTAATTTAAAGACTAGCTGTCTCAACATGCTTTTAATACTAACAGACAGACAGTAATATTTTTCTAAAAATAAGACACAGAATGATTATATGTACTTGTTTTGATAGGAACAACGTTTGCGTTATCTCAAGCAACAAGAACGACGTCAACAACAGTCTGTGTCTGAGAGTGAAAAACTTCAGAAACTTAAGGAACGAGTAGAGACCCAAGAGACTAAGCTGAAAAAAATCCGTGCCATGAGGGGGCAGGTGGACTACAGCAAAATTATGAATGGCAATTTGTGTATGAGCAATTTCTCCCCCATTTCTGTAATACTTGTTACTTGACTTTTTTGATCCATTATTTGATTTAGAAATAGTCGTGCTGTGAGATGCCTGTCAAACTACTAAACATGCAGTTAGTTGGAAGCCATTTCTGCTATTTCACTTTTATTTTCCATCCTCTCCATTTTTCATGAGAAAGGGAACAACTGCTGTATCAGAACTGCTTTACATTATTTTTCAGCATGTTGTTAGCACACACTTGATTAAGAATGAGATATAAAAGTTTGTAGTTAAAACTGTTAAACCTGGTATGAATTATCTGAGCAATGCAAGACATTCATATATTTCAATAAACCAGGATTTTTAAAAAAAATGTGGCTTATTATGTGAGTCATAATAATCTACTTTACATATAATTGTCCATCCTGGAGATTCAACAAGTTCCCATCCTTTTTATCTTCCAGAGAGCATCCAAAATCTGGCTCTTGCCTATGATTAATCATATTCAAATCAGAAGAGTTATTCAATATTAATTTTCTCAATTTTTACGGCTTTCAGAGAACCTCTTAATGTTATTTCTTTCGAACATACAATATTTATAAATATATACACTGAGTTTCTTAAGTCCTTAAGTACAAATGCAGGCTTCATTTACGGAATTTATAGGCTGGTTGTGGCTCCAATGCTTTGGACATGGATCTTATTGTACAATTTAGGGCTTAAGTTTTCGTGTCAGTATTCTCAGCTTCCCATTGTTTGTTCTTTATTGCTTGTATGTCCTGAGTGTAGGGAATAGAAATAAATTGAACTATTTATTTATTTAGGGAACAGAAAACTTATAACGAGAATATCATAATGAACTTGTCAGATCACAGTTTCTCCATTTCTCATTCTTATTTTGTTCATAGAGATACAATACAAACCAATTAAGGATGATATTTGTAGTTCTTAGTTGAAATGAGTCATCAGTGGTGCTCTCTGGGCTTGGTTGTTTTCTTGCAGATGTTTCATTACCCACACTAAGTAATATCAGTGCTAGTCATTGGGCAATGAAACATCTGTAAAAAAACCCAACCAAGCTCATGCCTCATATAATGCAAAGATTGCAAGGATATTTTTGTTTGTTTGTTTGATTGTTTGCTTGCTTAATTTGACTTTTATGTCACCCAGTCCCAATGGAACTATTATTCTAAAGTGTTGCATGTAATCTCTGATACTCATTGATATTTCCCTTTTTTCATTTTTCATTGTAGCTACTGAAATTGAACATATCAGTGCCATGTTCCAGGAGAAACAACAAGAATTACAAGCTGCAGTGTTAAAAGTGGACCAGCTTACTCAACAATTAGAAGATCTAAGAAAAGGGAAATTGAATGGGATCCAGTCTTACAATGGACAGATGACAGGACCTGCAACTATAGAATTAAAAAAATTATATCAAGAGCTACAGGTAAATAATTCCTTTGGTCTTTTAAAAATCAGTCATTTCTCTACAATAAAATAAAACAAAAATAGAGAATGCATCAAAGCTGAACAGGACACAAGCTATGTTGCACTAACAGTTTAGCCATCGATATTTATTGGGCAACTCCTACAGCTAATCTTGGAGTTATGACAGTAGTCGGAACTAAGATTTCCATCACTAAATAATTTCATCATAAAGTGTAATGGCAGTCTTTTACACATTGTACCCCCAAGACCACATGGATAATTAAGCAAGGACATCATGTAGCTGCAACATGCGAAGAGGCAGAAGTTGCCTCTGGTGGATGAGAGGCTTATGGGTGAGAGCTACAGGTGGGCAGTTGAGTGGGCTCTATAAAGTGTAGGTCATGAGATAAAATGCTGGGAATTATTTGCAGCCTCCCACCAGCTTCCCCATTGACTTTGCTTGTGGGAAACCAATTTGGAAGGTCACAAATGGCAATCATGTGGCCACTGACTACTGCAACTGTTGCAATTGTAAGCCATTGCCAAGTATCCAGATCACAATCACATGACCACAGAGAAACTGCAATGACTACAATTTTGAGAAATGGTCTTAAGATCCTGTCGTTCAGCACTGACATAACTTTGAATGTTCCTGAATGAGTAGGCATAACCTGAGAACTACCATGTTTCCCTGAAAATAAGACCCTATCTTTTCTTTTTCTTTTTTTGAACCCTGAACTAAGTGCTTGGCCTTATTGCCATGCATTCAAAAGCCTGATTGGGCTTATCAGGAGATGTCTTATTTTGGGAGAAACAGGGTACCTGTATCTCTGTTAGTTTTTCCTATTACACCAGATGCAATAGAATGGGCCTATTCAGGTCCTTTCTATGAAACTCATCCTGTGGGAATGAGAAGGTGTCCTTCTATGTCAAGGTGCCTGTTCTCTAGATTGGGCATTGCCTTTTCCTGAGATTTGGATGATCATATCTGTCTTGGCTTTCCAAAAAAGGCTGTTAAAACTAGACTTTTTTCCCCAAGTGTCAGGGCCAGGGTATTAGGGGAACCTATTAGTTAGCTCCACTTATTTTTCAGAGTGTATTCCTCAGCACATCACATAAAGGCCAACTATGGGCTTGGATCTAAAGTCATAAGTGAGATCCAAGGATATATGTCAAAATGTGCAATGTATGCTTGCTACAAATTGCTTTTCTGGAGAAACCACAGCTCTTCAAATTAAGAGAAAACGAGACTGTAGTCTAAAATTACTTTAAGTCCTGTTACAACATGCATTTCTGCTACTCAGTATATTCAGATCAAAGATAGGGAGAGAATGAGGAGGGAAATTACACACCAGCACTTTTCTATCCACCTCTGAAATGAGTTATGCAGTAGCAGTAGGATACTAGGAGATTTAGAATGAACTTCTGATATTAGCTCACACAATTTAGATCGTATTCTGACTTTGTCTGACTAGCTTAAAACCTCACATAATCACAAATAGATTATTTTAGGTCTTTGTACAACAGACATATAGATTTCTAGCTCTGCAAAAGTTGGTCTGCAGTGAGCTAGACCTGAAATTCTGATGGGATTCTATTTCCTTGCATAGATATACTTTAAGTGAATGAAATTCACTTACTTTTCTCTCAGCTCCTGAAAAAAGGTTTAGGTTTGGGGGTCTTAAACAATAGTCTCTTACCAAATCATGAGTTTTAGAAATTTCTGATACACACAAACTGTTGTTTCGTATTTTTTTTAAATGAAACAAATTTCAAAGCTTGTGTCTTTAGATCTTGTCTGTTGGACTTTAATTCTTTTCATATTAAATATCTGTGAGTAAATTTGGATCAACTTTGAATGATAACTATATATTTTTTTTAAAAAATAGATTCGCAACAGGCTTAATCAAGAACAGAATACTAAACTTCATCAACAGAAAGAACTTTTGAACAAACGTAACATGGAAGTGGCTATGATGGACAAACGAATCAATGAGTTACGCGAGCGCCTGTACAAGAAAAAAGTTGAGGCACGTCAAAAAGAAAACATTCCTGTAAGATAAACTATTAAAAGGGCCACATTTCAGTGAGTTCTGTGAAGCCCAATGAATTTCCATTTTTATGCAGCGGTAGCATTCTGGAAATACTCTATTTAAGTTAGTGAGAAATGTATAACTTTTTAAAATATTTATTCACACCACAGATACACATGTGATTAAAAATATGCTACATACGTGGGCAAAATCTTGTATTTATTTTCAATATTGCATTAAAGATGGAAATGTATGAAACACATGACAACTTAGGGAGGATGGTCTGTTATCAAAAGATATTAATTTTTACACAGAACCCTCTTATAATTAGAACTCTAAAATAGAAATTTTATTTACTTTTTTATTAAATGTACTTGCCACCTATCTTGCCAAAGGAGAAATGATCTCCTCCTGCTCTCTTGATTTTCCTATCAGCTATCTATTAATATTTCTAGCCACATCCTTCTTGTTTACAACCAGTAGAATGTGAGTGGGAAACCTCTGGCCATCTATAACTTGCTAAACTACAATTTGCAGAACCTTCAGCAGTTGTAGCCAGTCACCAGAGAAATCTGTCAGGTGTGCTTTTGTAACATATGAAAGGCTACAGTTTCTTCAACTTTGCAATTGAAAGAAAATAGATTACCGTATATCAGTGATGTCTGATCATTCTTTCTGTATTGAAGTAGACATTGAATGATTTAATGTAAAATTGTTATTTTAAACTTTAATATTAGATTTGTTAGTGTATATTGTTTTTATCATTGCTGTGAGTTGCCCCGAGTCTGCAGAGAGGGGCGGCATACAAATCTAATTAATAATAATAATAATAATAATAATAATAATAATAATAATAATAATAATAATCACTGAAGGCATTAATATTAAGAAATACAAATTATAAAGGTGTGTGTGTACCTGACTTCATCATAAAATCATGGAAAATGTGTTAACTCTTAAAACATCCAATAAGATTGAAATGAAGGAAGTGGAGTAGATAGCACTAATTACTTTTGAACTTTGATGAAACAACTCTAGCTTTTATTTATTTTTTAAAAAAATGCATATTAACACAGCATTGGGTTTGTTATTTTTTAGTTAAATCGGATAAATGGAAGTTCCTCACCACAGTCCTCATTGAATGCTTCAGGCAGAGTTGCAGCAGTTGGGCCATACATTCAGGTTCCTAGCTCTAACAACTATGCTGTACCCCTTGACCCAGTAAAACCACAGTCCCTCACAATTACTACTAGCACAACTCATGGGAGGTCCAAATCTGGTAAGTAGCTCTTATTGATTCTACTTGTTCTGTGTGAAGGGAGATGATAAAAGAGTATTTCTCTGGGATGGCCTTCAACTCTTGGGATAAAATATTGAAATAGAACAAAATGGCCCCTGCAACTTTCTTTGATTTTAATAATCCTGGGATAAATATCTCTGTCTCATATTTCTGTTTGGTACCTTTATAGACCTTCTAGATGAGCAGTATTATACAATTCTGCTATGAAAATTAATTGCAAGAAACATAGAAATAATTGTTATAAAATGATTTTTTTTTCAAAAACAGTGATTGCTGTTGAGTCATGTATATGATAATTACGTATATGCTTCTTTTTGAAAGTTGGCCTTTTTTTCTCTAATTAAATTGAGAGCAATTTCTGAAAAGATTATATACTAAGTATATAAAACAGGTTCATTCAGAATACATCCTGTAGTTTCTGGAGTGGGGTTGAGTTTTTTCTTTTAACATGTCACTTATCATTCATTTTTACATTTTTTACCCATAACCTACTAGTGTTCTTTCTCTTCTTTATATTTGTGACCATATCTAGTTATTTCTTATAGTTACAAACTATGAGCATGGTGGACAAACTGCAGGTCTATAGAAGGTTTCTGATTTAAACATAATGCATTGTCTTGTTATCTCCCTCTCTTCAATCTGACGCACAATATATACTCAGCATCTATCTTTTCTAAAATCTTGCATTAGGAATTTGTAGATTATTGACAAATTTAAAAATTCCAATTTTAATATGGGGATTTGAAGTCTTATATACAGATACATGTTGAACAGAAAAGAATGTTTAGAGATTTTGTCATATCCACCTGTGTATTTTAAATAAATGTGTATATGACTTTTGGGGAGGAGGAAAGAAAAGAGAATGATTCAGACATTTTAATGATTAGCAAATCTTAATACTCTAGAAGAAACAGAATAGTTTGTTAACATTAACTATGTTGCCACTTTCAAAATACTGAGGATAATCTGTTTCCAAAGAAACATGAATGCATGCATTGTTCATTCCAAAAAATGCTTTTTCAAAAGGCAACTGGGCTGTTTTTCCTTGAGTAAAAAGAACAAAACCTTTCATTTCTCATCCAAGAAACAAAATGTTTTGTTCTTCCTCAAGGGAAAAAAACCCAGTCCAGTTGACTTTTGAAAAAGCACATTTGAGACAACTGTGACCTGGATAACTGATCTCCACAGACATGCTTTGTTCATCCCATCTTTACTTATATTTTCTGCTGTGTTCAAACAAAACAAATGATATACGGTAATTTTAGAAACATTTTAAACACTAGAATATTTTTCCTGACTAGAATAGTTTGAGGATTTTTTAAAAAAAAAATTAAATCAGGAATAAAAGAAAGTTCATATTTCATTCTGGATCTTAAGAATTTTAAGAACATTCATTTAGAAATGAATTCCCTTGATGGTTTCAGGAAGCACATCACCCACACCAAGGGGCAAAGAAAATTAGTTTTCTTCAAGTAAAATTAGAGTTTTTTTGGAAGCAGTACACAAGTGCTTTGTTACTGTCTTCTAGGATATTTTCTCAACTTCTTAATCTAATTATAATCATGGAATTTTTGATGATATCTATTTAATAATAAACAAGATTTAACTTTATGAGATTGGCCATCTGTTGCCACATAAGTGGCACCAATAGAGCATCACACTGAAGAGACTTTAGAAGTGCTTTATCTTATGTTTATTTTATGTGACTATGTGCATATCTTGCCTGAAATGAAAACGAGAAAATGATTCTCACAGCTATTACATTGAATTTTTTCATATATTTATATTAAATCCTGGAACTACACAAGTATACAGTTTGTATTTGACTATATTCAATATTATGGTCTATATTCTATGGAATGCAGAAATAACTGACTCAATTAATCTTTTAACATTCAGTCATTTTTGTAGTAGGTATTTTGCTCTTGTGTTTTGTTAATAGGTCTTGGAATTTTAGTAAAAACAACAACAACACGCAGACTCCACAAGCTAAAATTCTGCTGTGTTTGTATCCTACATTTAAATATGGAGGCCTGGAGACCTCACCTACAAAAAGATATTGACAAAATTGAACAGGTCCAAAGACGGGCTACAAGAATGGTGGAAGGTCTTAAGCATAAAACGTATCAGGAAAGACTTAATGAACTCAATCTGTATAGTCTGGAGGACAGAAGGAAAAGGGGGGACATGATCGAAACATTTAAATATGTCAAAGGGTTAAATAAGGTTCAGGAGGGAAGTGTTTTTAATAGGAAAGTGAACACAAGAACAAGGGGACACAATCTGAAGTTAGTTGGGGGAAAGATCAAAAGCAACATGAGAAAATATTATTTTACTGAAAGAGTAGTAAATCCTTGGAACAAACTTCCAGCAGACGTGGTAACTGAATTTAAACATGCCTGGGATAAACATAGATCCATCCTAAAATAAAATACAAAAAATAGTATAAGGACAGACTAGATGGATCATGAGGTCTTTTTCTGCCGCCAGTCTTCTATGTTTCTAATATATATTCTGATATTAAACTGACTGAAACGTTCCAAAACAGATTTTAAGCTATAGACTTGATGTCACTTTTTAAAGATATGTGTCTAAATTAAAGCAATCTTTTAATCATAATTTATATTTATTATATACATTCATATACATTATTTGCCTCTAGAAATTGATTTCAAGGTGGCTTATAATCTACATGAGCTTTTACATGTGAAAAAAGTTCTTTAAATACAAAACATATTTTGGCTGCTGCTTCAGCTGTAATTTAAAAAATAGAAACCACAACATTTCCTCTTACTAGGCAAGCAGGCATGAAATCAGGGTGATTGTTGTGAGGAGGAGGGTATTGAGTGGGTGGAGAAAGTTGATTTTCTGATTCTTTGTACTATCCTAGATGATGGTTATAGGTGGTCATGGACAGTATCAGACCTTGATGTCAGGCCTGAATGCAGCTCTACATGGTATCCAAGAAACAAAACTAATCAGTTTTGGAAATGTATGTTTTACAAACCATAATATATTTATTAAACCAACTATATTCTTCAATGATTTTTAACTCCAATCAAAAATCAAATCATTTCATTCTCAACTGATTACTTTTCAGCATGTTAAATTTGAAGATAAATCACATTTAAAATAGCTAATATTAATTTTAATATACTATTATTCAATTTTTTGCATTCTATTCAGCTTCTTGAAAGATTTGTCTTTCTAATTAATTAAAGAGATTTAATTAAAAAAATATTATTCAGTAATATTTGATACTATATACGTATTGGGTGATTGAGTAGATAATCACAAAATGAATATTTAATCACACAGATAGAAAATCATGCTCGTGTATGTGTATGTGAGACAAATATAGTTATTGTCATATTATCAAATAAATAAATTCAGACACAAAATGGTATATTCTAAGTTTCATCTTCAGCAGAATCTTTTCCTAGAATTCATGTAGAATAGCGTGAAGTAAATTTGTGACAACCGGTGAATATGGGAATTTGTTCCTTTATATTCTCTCTCTTTCTCGCTCTCTCCTTCTCTCTCTCTCTCTTTTGTGTGTGTGTGTGTGTTCTTACATAAGCTGTGTATAGGATCTACTTGTTTCTTCTGCTTTGGACAATCAGTGCAAACTTGTATGCTGTTGATTTGGGCACTTACAACAATCAAAGAAATTACAGTGAAATTGTTAAAAGATAAAAATAGAAATGAAACATGGCAAGTGTGACAAACAGATGGAATGAAGCAAGAGGTCTCATTTTCCTTCTTCAAAGTTTTGAGGATGAGATTGGGTCTTCATGGCTCTTCTAATAAACAGACGATATGCTTCTGGGGTCCCAATAAATCACCTTGCTTGATTGAAGGAATCCGGAACATGCCAATCCAATAGGATTGAATCTTCTGGGCAGATATTATGGGAAACAAGGCAGTTCCTCAATTTGCCAGATCCCATGACACGTAACGTCCTAAGGCTGACAAAGGATCAACTCAGGACTATAATTTTGTAACAATGAGCCTGCAAAATTATTTGAATCAACTTAAATTCAAGTTAATTAACATTACTTAATAATACTAAATTAAGGGATATTAAAGGTTTATTTGGAGCAGATAGTCTACAACAGGGGTGTCAAACATGCGGCCCATGGGCCAGATGCCACCTTAGGCCTGGTTTAGCAAAGGAAAAAAAGCCCCAATATGTCAACGTGACGATGTGAGTTTGACACCCCTGGTCTACAACAATTCTATCATACGCTATAGGTGTTGAAATCCTCTTCTAAGCATTTAAAATTAAAAAGGAGAGTCTTTTATATTTGGCTTGCTATTATTACATGAGTTTTGTACTACATCTAATTAATTACATTTTTTGGAAATGCTTCTTTTAAAAAATGTCGAATTTGTTTGTTAGATTCAGTTTAGATTCCATGAACAGAATGTTGTTGTTTTTTCTCAGAACAAAATCATGCCTGAAAAAATTAGGAAGACCTGCTTTTGGCTTATCAAACTAAAAATAGGTAGAATTTTAAGGCAGAAATTGCTTTTTCTATCTGCTATTAACTTGCTAAAGAAACCGAGACTTCTGAATGTAGCAATTTTAAGTAACAAGTAATTCTTTTGATATATACTTATAGCCACTTGTAATTTGACCATGGTATGGAATGGAACAGTGCATAAATAATGAACCTTTAGAATTAAAAGTACATCTGTTTTTTGGCTTCTCTGTTACCACTTTTATTTCCCTAATGTAAATATTTTTTTCTAGATCTATTTGATTTATTCCCCAAGCATATCTTTAATGAAACTTTTTTTTTAAAGCTAATGATGGAACGTGGCCTGCACTTAAACAAACTGCTGTGATAAAACCACCTCAACTCTCTAATACAGACTGGAAGGAATCAAATATGGATGCAAATTTAAAACAAGGAACTATATCCAGTCAACCTTTATCATCTTCAGGCTTAGGAAGCACTGATAAACTGGTGGGTTTTTTATTCCTCCCTTTTTCTTCCTTCCTTTCTCTTGTTTTGCATATTAAAATATTCATTGCTGTTACAGTTTGGTACAGATAGATTGTATCTGTACAAATGAGTTGTATACAATCTGTATACAATCTATATACAACTCATTTGTTAAAATGTTATAATATGGAGTATTAGATTTATATTTCAGTTATCTAGTTTTTGGTGTGAAATAGAGCAGTCTAACCAGCCTTTTAAAATGTTCTTTTTCCCGTTTAGAGTCTTGATGTAGGCAAAATACCACCAACTATTCCTGGTGTAAATAAACAGTTGCCTCCAAACTATGGGACCTATCCAAGCTCCGTTCCTTCAGGGCCAGGTTCCACTAATTCCTTGGAAAGACGGAAAGATGGCAGCCTGCCAAGGCCTAGTTCTACGGCTGTGAACCGGCAAAGACCTGTTCCTTTACCACCTGCAAGCAGCATTCATCAACCAAATTCTTCACAGCAGATACAGCAGAGAATATCTGTGCCTCCAAGTCCAACATACCAACCTTCCAATGCACCGTTATTTCCAGGCGGGGATAGCAGGCCTGATCTTCCTTTAACAGTGGCCATTAGGCCTTTCTTAGCTGAAAAGGGTTCAAGACCCCAGTCTCCTAGGAAAGGCCCTCAAACTGTGAATTCAAGCTCCATATATTCAGTCTATCTGCAGCAAGCAACTCCACCAAAGAACTATCAACAAGCTGTGTATAGTACACTAAATAAGTCAGTTAAAGCAGGTAGAATAATTTTATGCTACTTTTTATTTTCTGGCTATGCTTTAGAAGTTGCAACCCATTAGGAATTATGATTAGACTTGATTTGTTTAATAGTTTAATAATTGCGAACAGTGATTTTGATGTGTATCAAAAAGAGATAAGAAAGATCTGTAATGAGGTCCTTGCTTTCTGAGGTTGATTATTTTCTTGTAGGCATTTTATTTCCAAGCTAGATATTTATTATTATTGTTGTTGTTGTTGTTTGTTATTGTTATTATTATTATTTAGATTTGTATGCCGCCCCTCTCTGAAGACTCGGAGCGGCTCACAACAATACACAATACAAATCCAGTGATTAAAAACAACAGTTAACAGATAACATTTTAAAGTTTATTCAGTTGTTTTCCACCTTTAGTATTTTTACAATCCAGGTGGCAAACATATCCACTTGCATAGTCATCCTCAAGGAGAGAAAATAAATGATTAACTTCTTAATTTCCCATATTGACGCTTCCAAAAAGTACTTTTTGGTGTCATAATTTGCTTCCTGCTTAAAATATGTCTTATCTCTGTTTATGTGTCTGTTTCAGGAGGCTAAAATAAACGAGAAATAATCAGATAAGTTTGGCCTTATAATTTCTTTCTCTTCAGGATACTTCTGTTTCTGAAGATTGGAGAGTTATACATGTGTATTAGGAAATGTTACAAAGACAACCACTAGCATAAGTAATTTCTTCATTTAAAATTATATAATTCTATTTTACTTTAAACTGTCCCTCTCTTGCCTTTTCTTCTCAGTCTATGGGAAACCTGTTGTACAGTCTGGCTCAACATCTCCGTCGCCACTTCCCTTCCTTCAAGGATCTTTGCCTGCCAGTACGTCACAGTCTCAAGCACCAAATGATATGAGTGAAAAAGAGCAAGAGCAAGAAAGCACTCCATCCTCTGGGGAGAACAGCAACGTAGAAAACATTCCTCGTCCTCTCAGTCCGACAAAGCTCACTCCCATTGTTCATTCACCCCTTCGTTACCAAAGCGATGCTGATCTTGAAGCTCTTCGCAGGAAACTTGCCAATGCTCCCAGGCCTTTGAAGAAGCGAAGTTCTATCACAGAGCCAGAAGGTCCCAGCGGACCAAATATTCAAAAACTCTTATACCAGCGCTTTAACACTTTGGCAGGAGGGATAGAAAGTGCCCCTTTTTATGAGTCAAGTAACTCACAAGAATTTATCGGTACCTTGGCAGATGTTGATAATGGGAACATGAATGCTAATGGCAATATTGAGGATCCAGGGTCAGTACCTTCTACACTTCCGCTTTCTGAGGAGCCTTCATCAGATGCCAATGATAATGAACTACCTTCTCCTGAAACTGAGGAGTTGATCAGTGTAGAAACTACAAATCAAATTCCCGAGACAACTGAAGATGATAACAACAACCCTGCCATGGCTCCTCCTATTGAGCGGCCTCCTACTCCAACCCCCATGGGCAGTTCCGATGAAGATGATGATGAAGAAGTGCAGGTGCTACCTGTTCTTCCTCCTGCACCTCCACTTCCTGTGGTAAGTTACAGCAAAACAGGTATGATAGAGATTCCTGAAACTTGGGAAGAAACACAAATATGCCAAGACCTTCATATCTGCACCCATGAAAATCTACAAAAATGTGTGTATGTGTGTATAAACAATATATGAATGTTTTTCATTTGTCAGTGTTCCTATTTTAAGCCATATGCCCTTTTTATAGCAAACTTCTTCAGTGCTGACTTACTGTATGATTTGGAAGGCTGAAAGCGTAATTCATCAGTAAAATAATGATGTCTTGCCAAAGTTTAATAATATTCCTATTTCGGTGTTCTCAAATAGGTGGACAGGAAGTCTAGCAGTTTGTTGATGAGTTGTATCTGTCTTTAATGAGTCAGAAATTAGAGACTATACTTCAAAACTTTCAGTTGAGGGTTTATGTTCCACAATTCAGTTGTAGCCAACAAAAGTAGGTCATACTAAAAACACATCATTAAACAGGAAAGAGAAATAAAAAGCTGAGTCTCTCTCCAATGTTTGAAGATTATTAAGATCCTAGAATAGGCCAAGTTGATTTTTCAGTTGTATTCAGAGGATATGGTATATTATGTTTTATACATACAGTACTTAAGAAAAGGTGAAGATCAAATTGGAATACATCTACAGGTAAAACTTGAGAAATCAGCACAAACTGTAGAAACTTCATACTGGACTTCAAGTATCTTGCAGTATGTGCCTCTCCATTCTTCCTCCATACTTTGGGTACTTGGTTTCCAAATGAGATGCAAGCTTCCACTGTCTGTGTTGATTTGGGAAGCCATGTCATCTGCTGGTGTTAGTCCACTGTGCTTCATTAAACCCAGGGTCAACACAGCTATCTACCAGGAGATTTTACAACATTCCATGCTTCTTTCCACAGATGAGCTTAATGGGGATGTTGACTTCAATTTTCCAGCAGAACAGGGCACCGGCCCACACTCCCCAAAGAACCAAAACCTGGTTCAATGGCCTTGGGATTACTGTGCTTGATAGGCCAGCCAACTCGCCCAACCTGAACCCCATAAAAATCTATGGGGCATTGCCAAGAGAAAGATAAGAGACATAAGACCAATGTAGAAGAACTGAAGGCCATTATTGAAGCATCCTGGTCCTCTATAACACCTTAGCACAGGCGAATAGCTTCAATGCCACGCTGCATTGAAGCAGTAATTGCTGCAAAAGGGGCCCAAACCAAGAACTGAGTACATATGCATGTTTATACTTTTCAGAGGTCCAATATAGTTCTATGTACAATCCTTATTTTATTTTATTGATCACATGTAATATTCGAATTTTCTGAGGTGGGGAATTTGGGGTTTTCATGAGCTGTACCCCATAATCATCACAATTATGACAAATCACAGCTTGAACTATCTTGCCTTGCATGTGCGGAGTCTCTCTCATATTAAGTTTCATCTTTTAAGTTGCATTGCTGAAATAAATGAGTTTCACCTGTATTTGTTCTAACTCATGTTCATTTTTAACCTCTAACAACATATTAGAAATGAAAGCTGATCTTCATTAGCTTGTGGATGAGATAGCGAGATAGACAATGTATATATTTAATGACTAATGAAGAATGAGACCTGGATAGTGATACATAAATTTAAAAAATACATAAAATAAAATAAAATTTAATTTGGATAAATTCAATTTTGTCACAGCAAAGTAGTTTAAATGTAACTCGTGTTGTTGTTCAGACGAAAAGGACCAACCTGAAGAAACCAGACTCCGAGCGAACTGGTCATACCTTGCGGGTAAAATTTAATCCCTTGGCCCTGCTGTTGGATGCCTCACTAGAGGGAGAATTTGATCTAGTGCAAAGGATCATATATGAGGTAAGCTTGGAAATAGGATCAAATTCATCAGCTTTGTTTAATAAATAAAAATATTTTCATGTAGTCATACTTGTTTTTCCCCTAGGTGGATGATCCCAGCAAACCTAATGATGAAGGAATTACCCCTCTGCACAATGCAGTTTGTGCTGGCCATCATCACATAGTTAAATTTTTGTTGGATTTTGGGGTCAATGTTAATGCAGCAGACAGTGATGGATGGTAAGTGGCATATTAATAACCCTTCTAACAATTGTAGGGGAAAGGTTTCATCTTAGCATATCTATTCATATCCTTTATTTGCGTTACAGTAATACCCCGGTTATTGCGTCCCCAACCATTGCGAACAGGGTAATTTGCGATTTTTGAACCCCGAAGTCAAAACACCATCTGCGCATGCGTGCCCTTTTTTTCTATGGGCACGCATGCGTAGATGGGGCCGGGCAGATCAGCTGCTGGGCGGCTTCCCTGGGTCTTCCCCCTCTTGCTGGCGGGAGGGCGAAGCCCCCCCAGCACCCGCTCGCCCGCCCTTCGCCCGGGAAGTTCGCCAGGAGTCAGCGGAGAACGGCGCGCCTGCTTTAAAACGATCGGAGCCAGCCGGCTCCGATCGTTTTAAAGCAGGCGCGCCGTTCTCCGCTGACTCCTAAAGCAGGGAAGTTCGCCAGGAGTCAGCGGAGAAGGGCGCGCCTGCTTTAAAACGATCGGAGCCGGCCGGCTCCGATCGTTTTAAAGCAGGCGCGCCCTTCTCCGCTGACTCCTAAAGCGGGGAAGTTCGCCAGGAGTCAGCAGAGAAGGGCGCGCCTGCTTTAAAACGATCGGAACCGGCCGGCTCCGATCGTTTTAAAGCAGGCGCGCCGTTCTCCGCTGACTCCTAAAGCGGGGAAGTTCGCCAGGAGTCAGCGGAGAACAGCGCGCCTGCTTTAAAACGATCGGAGCTTTCCAATGCGTCCCGAAGACAAACGTCAAACTTCCGCGTTTGTCTTCGAGACTCATTGGAAAGCCGCGCGGGTGTTTTAAAAACGTCGCCGCCGACATGGGGGGCTTGCTAGCACCCCCCCAAACCTGGGTTGGGGGTTCGGGGGGGTGCTAGCGAGCCCCCCATGTCGGCGGCGACGTTTTAAAACAGCCGCGCCGCCCCCAATCTTCGGCTCCTCGGTAGCGCTGCGGAAGTTAAAAACACCATCTGCACATGCGCAGATGGTGTTTTTACTTCCGCAGCGCTACTTCGCGAAAACCCGCTCGTTGCGGGGGGTCCTGGAACGGAACCCTCGCAACGAGTGGGGGATCACTGTATATTGATTTTCCGATATGTACTTTATTTCAGGACTCCTTTGCATTGTGCTGCCAGTTGCAACAGTGTTCACCTCTGTAAGTTACTTGTTGAATCTGGAGCAGCAATTTTTGCTTCGACTATAAGTGATATAGAAACTGCAGCAGATAAATGTGAGGAGATGGAAGAAGGCTATATTCAGTGTTCCCAGTTCCTATATGGTAGGTTTCATGTTTCCATGTCGAATTTGAAGATTCATAGCTTAAATAATGTCTCTTCTCAACTCATTTGAAGATTTGTATTAGTATTTATATTATTACCAAAATATTTATTTTGAGGATTTGCACACAGACCTAAATCTTTGAAGGAGTTCAACAGTTAAGAAACAAGAAATATACAAAAAAATAGTCTTTTTACTAAAATGAGATCTGATGAGATATAACTTTAGCAGACATTGACTTTTTTGCTTTCATAGAGCTCTATTTTTAAAACTTCTCAATCAGAAACAGCTGCATCATAGCAAGATCATTGGGACTCATTTCTCCAATCAATAGAAATATCTTCTCTTGAGACCAAAGTATTTGCATCATATAATGCAAATATGTATTAATCATGGCCAAGTAGAGTAAGGTAGATTCTTTAGAGCAGCGGTCTCCAACTTTTCCAGCTTTGTGGATTGGTGGAGGGGGAGATGAGATGGTTTCACTTTAAGCACGAGTGTGTGTCCTGCTACTTGCACAAATGGAGTTTCACATGTCACCCACATTTTTTTCTTTT
Source organism: Erythrolamprus reginae (assembly GCF_031021105.1). Classification (NCBI taxonomy): domain Eukaryota; kingdom Metazoa; phylum Chordata; class Lepidosauria; order Squamata; family Dipsadidae; genus Erythrolamprus; species Erythrolamprus reginae. Next base: position 47,908,955 of record NC_091950.1, read on the forward strand.
TTTTTTTGCCTATTACTCAAACTTGTCCAAAGTCCATTGGAGTTTTATATACTGCTCAGAGTCCATTGAAGTTGGGAGTTTAATAAAGTCCAATAAATAAATATATAAATGATAGCAATAAAGTAGAGATTGGTTATAACTTTACATTTTTATTCCTACTGGTCAGAAGCAAGGGATTTTGATATTTGCTAATTAGATACATTATGATTTAATACATTTTAATTTCATAATTGAAATTGTACAGTTTCCAATCTTAAAAGTGTTCAGTTTTTGTTAAAACGTTTGTTAACAGGTATACAAGAAAAGTTGGGAGTCATGAACAAAGGCATAGTTTATGCATTGTGGGATTATGAAGCTCAGAACAATGATGAGTTGTCATTTCATGAAGGAGATGCACTTACAATTTTGCGGCGCAAAGATGACAATGAGACAGATTGGTGGTGGGCTCGGCTCAATGACAAGGAAGGCTATGTGCCTAAAAATCTTTTGGGGGTAAGCATGATACATATTTTATCCTAAATTGTGATATAATGCCTAGGCTGAATATCTGATTGTTCATAACAAAGCCATTAGAAATTGTGGTATCTATTTTGAAACAAGGAAATAACCACATTAGAAATCATTAAAATGATGAATAATCTACAGCTTTATAATGTATTTTGATTCACCTTCTAATAGTTTGAAGTAGTTGTCATAAAGTGTACCTACCATTAGAAAATCATTACATCTGCAAATTACCATGGTGTAAGAATAATCTATATGAAGGGCTAGTAAATCCTGGTCAGGGGAAGGAAACTTCCTGTTCTTCAAAATGATACATATACTGTATATAGATCCTGTGCAGAAACTGTTGGTAAATGCCCTGTCCGTAGAAACCATATTTCCCTGTTTTCCAGGTTTGCTGGACACCCTGAACATAGTTCCTCCCGTCCGTACTTACAACCCTGTCCCAAGGTTACAAATGTCACCTTGATACCTGGTTGGTGATGATCACATGGCTGTATTTTGAGGACTAGGGCTTTATGGCCATTTGCAGTGCCTCATGGTCACATTACTGCATTTTATTATGGGTTTACCAAACCCCAGAAATATAAATTGCAGTCACATGAACATGTGCTGAAAATGGCCATAAATGGGGACACTTGCCTAGTGCCCAAAATGCAGCCATGTGACCACCAACACAATCCCCAAGCATCAGATTCAAATTATAAGTATCCTGGGGAGGTCACTATGAAACCAGTTGCAAAGAACTGCCATTAGTAGACTTCTGTACACATTGATAGGTTATTTTTAAAACATCTGATACTACAGATCTTCTCATCCAAGAGTAACACTTTTGAAACATGTATTGAAGACCATAGATTCAAAGACTACTAAACCATTTCTCTCAAATTGTCAAAATTGGTGATTGATAGTTCCCAGGATGCTTTGCAGGTTTAGCTGAAGATGGCTTTTTTGTTTATAAGTTGTTTGGCCACTCAAAAAGCAGGGATTTTTTAGTCCCTGACAAAGGGCTTTGAACAAGGGGTCAGCTGTCATACTATGGCAGGACAAAAAGAAGAAAAAAATAAGGCCCACAGTTTGCTCCAGAAATTTCTCTAGTGATCCTAGAAAAAGCATTTAGCAAGAATTATGCAGCTGTATGTGAGAGCAATGCTTATGCCAAAATTCATTAAAGCTCTCAAAAAGTTTTGATTTGAGCTTTCCATTGGTACAGTCTGTGTGAATTCACTGGGGGTCATTTGAATATCTAAGTTGCAAGTAGATAACTGATTATTTTAGCAACAGAGGTGTGTCCTCATAGCTTTGACAGACTCCATCCAATCAGCTAAGCAGACAAGGTCAACCCATTGCTGAGCAGTGGAGAACTAATTATTTTCAGGGGTTTTGGGAAATGATTAGAGGTAAAAACTGCTAGTAGTAATTGAATTTTAAATTCAGAAAATGACTATGAATATAAGTTTCAACATGGGAAAATGGGTATACCTTTTATGAAAATTGGTGCTTTTTGTACAAAAGCCAGAACTCATAATTTTATTTCACTGCACTATTCGGTGTTCTTCTGATATCAGGAAAACCTGACAAGAACAGCATTCTTTGGATATATACTAACTTATAGTGACATTTTAAACATTCTAAAGTAAAAATTCTGTTGATAAATTTATGGTTGTCCTATGGTAGCAATACATCTTTGCATTACCTTAAGCTAACCACGATATACAGCATATATACTGTTTATATAGTATAAAGAAATAAAAAAGTGTTACTATATAAAGTAGTATATATATATGTGTGTGTGTGTGTGTGTATATACACACACACACATACATACATACATACATACATACATACATACACTACTTTATATAGTAACACGTTTTTTTATTTCTTTTAAAAAGCCAAGAAGTATTTTTCATCTCACACCCATTTTTTTAACAATGCTTCAAAATGTCTAGAAATGTTACAACTTTGTCCTTATATCATTCTTTTGCACTTTAAAATTTACTTCCAATTTCATGTTATTGCAGTTATACCCAAGAATAAAACCAAGACAGCGAACACTTGCCTGAATCACTTGATTTGTCAATTATTTTTTTCTGGGAACTGGAAGATGGAAAGAATACACTGGAGACATTTGCAATTACATTTCACCACAAATTAAAGCTATTCTTGTTTTAAATGGTGCTCTTGTTTAATATGATAGACAGCATTTGAGATTTTCGATCTGCAGTTTGTAAGTGAGGTCTGCTCCATATTAATCTGCCAATCATTGAGAGGTACTCAAACAATCTACAGTATTTTTTGCCAATTGAATTAAAAGTGCTAGATGTTAAATTGTAAAAAGCAGATATGCTGTCTACTCTGTCATAGTTCACTGTAGCTGCCCTGTTATGTCAAGAACTTTAAAATATTCAATTGAATGTTAAGTTTAATGTGTAAATCCTTAAATATCTTGTAAGAGATGACAACTGGGAGTAATGAACAATCTTCTGATATAAAAGGTGTTTCTGATGGGACAGAGAAGCATTTATGCTGAGTGGATTTTGCACACTTCTAAAAACTGCACTTGTTCCTTCACTTGATGTTTCTTCTTGATATTCTGCTTACAGTACAAATTGCATTCCCAGTATTCTGTTACCATTTCTCAAACACATCCTGTTTTCTATTTCCTAGACAATCCTGGTTTAAGGAACTTGTATGTCTTATGAAAGAAAAGTGCAATAGTTGGAAATGGTAAGAGGTAGGCTATAAAAGCTAGAAGATTCAATTTAAGGACTTTAAAACTTTATTTGTGAAAGTAGGATGGTGATTAAAAGGTTGAATAAAGAGACAAGTGGGTTCAATAGATTGAGGCTGAGAAAGGAGAGAGTTTGCTTTTTGGACTGAAATAGTATCTGTGATTCTAGTGACCCTGCCTGTCAGGGTGAGATATGCAATAAACCCAGTATCTACTTTCAAGCAAAAAAGCACTTCACTGGAATACTAATTGTACATGGTTTTATACACAGAAGTCTATTTTGAACTTCCCATTATGTTGTAACCATGCTTGGTTTTTGCCAGTAAACTCTAGACCAATTGGCTTTATTCATTACACATTGTGCATAATTTATAACCATCCATGCAGTGCTGTGACTTGCTTTTATTATTGTTTAGCATCAATTGTATATATTGTGTGACGAGAAGTGAAAGGGTATTGTAAAAGAATATTTGCTAAATGAAATTAAAAGTTAAAAAGCCTGCAATACACTGCTAATCCAGTGTGCACAATAAACTACTAATAAAATATTGTTGACGTTTCGGGTGTTTGTTTTAACGTGTATGCCTTTTCTGAAAGTCATTTATGAAGTTTTCATATACACAACACATCGTACATGTGTTATACTGTTATATATTCTCTGCATGCCCTTAAGAATGATGTGTTTAAATCAGGTCTTCAAACGGAATTCTTTAGAAACTTTCTGCATTTGTATTTATTTTTTACTTTTTTCCCTGCTTAATTTGTACTTGATTTCATACCAAGTCAATATCAATATCAAACTGACAACACCAATCTACATATTAGTTAAATGAATTCTCAATAGTGCTACATCAGACAAGCTTACATAGTATTTGATAATATTTTATTAGCCAAATCTCAAATTATCACAAACATATCTATAAAATCTGAAAAACAATTTTACTGAGAGTTTCATTCAAAAAGGCCAATTTATACAGCACTATTTGTAGTATTTGGTAAATCTTAATTTTACAACAAAACCCCCCATTTAATCTCATGATACAAAAACCTCACCAGAATAAAGGGTAATTCTATATAAAATAATACCTAAGGTGGATTTGATAGATCATTTGGATATATGGGGAGGAGGGGGACACACACCTGAGATCTACATTTCTGAAGAACTTTTTTCTGGAACAATGAGGATTGGTTTTAAATGAATTACATAATTTGTATTATAAAAGTTGTACTATATATTTAGCAATAGTGCAGGTCACACTTCATTTTACATATTAAGTGCAGATAAGATTTAACAAAATAAAGTCATAGATGCAGAGCTCTATTTAAAGCATTAATAAACTGTATACATATTGCACACTAAATAAGTGAATACTTATAGGTCCAAATACTCACATTATAATTGGCCACTGCTCACATGATGAACCACATTTAAAGGAGGAAGGGATAATCCCTATACCATGTGTAAATAGCAAGTAGTAAGAAGCTTATTTTTAGAGTTGATCTTTTCCCCAATTCCAAAAAACTACCTATTGATCCCTAGATTCATAAAGAAGTTTTGCTGCCTGTAAGATGACAAAAAAGAACAAAAAAGGAAGAAGTAACATGAACTGTCATTGTTAGAAACTATTGGAATTGCATATACAGTTCAGCAGTAGGGTTGAATTATTTCTGCATGCATTCAAATTTTTCTGATAGAAGCAGCAGCAAAGCAAGATGTGCTAAATGTTAAGATTCTGATTCATCAAATTGTACAGGGAAATTTTTATAGAATTTCAAACTATGATTCTCTTCATATAAAAATCTGTACAGTAGTCCCATACCTATCGCTGGTGTTACGTTCCAGACCTGGCCGCGATAGGTGAAATCCGCGATGGGGAATTTATCGACTGATAGTACTTATTTAAGTATTTATATTGTAATTGTTTGGTAAGTTTTCATTGTTTTAAGTGTTTATAAACCCTTCCCACACAGTATTTATTTTAGATACAGTATTTAAATACAGTATTTACAATTTTAGATATATATATATTTTTAAAAAACCTGCCGATCGAGTTCGGTGGGCTGTTTAAATCTGCCGATCGACTTCCTCAAAAACCCGCGATGAAGTGAAGCCGCAGTAGGTGAAGCGCGGTATAGTGAGGGACTACTGTACACAAACACTTGTGCTGGTTTATGGTCATAATACAGATAGTGCTCAATTTACTACCATGTTTGGAACCATAATTTCTGTTTTAATCATTGCAGTTGTAGGTTGGGATCCATCTTTTTACATTTTTTGCAAGTCATTAAGCTAAAATAGCAGCAGTTTACGGGCAAAAAAAATTGCAAATCATAGTCAGATGATCGCAAGTTACTGCAACTAGCCACAAAGGCAAACCAGTTGCCAAATGTCCAGAGAGAGAGGTATTGTGATATTTTACACAGCTAGAAGTGCCTAATTACCATGGGATTAGGTTAACAATGGCAAGCAGGTTGGCAAACACTGCCATCTTAAATGATCACTTAACAATGGAAATTCTGGTTTCTGTTACGTCATATGTCAAAGACTACCTCAACTTAGTATATAGCTATCACAGACTATTAGTTATTTAAACACCACTCTCTTTTAAAAGAGACATGGTTTTGATTATAGTGGCATACCTGCCATCTTGCAGATTTTGACTCTGAACTTCATTGGATTCCTCCTGGTGGAAAAGACTGCTGCTAATTTCTTGCCAATTTCCTACTGGCATCTTGTATGTTAATAACTGATTAGGTTTATTTAAAAGTACTCCTAAAGGCATTTAAGGTATAATTTAACAATTGCTTTAGTTACCTTATGCATTGCTGCTAGCCAGGTAGCAGATAGCTTTTTATTTGAACTGAAATCTTCACCAGAAGTAAATTTAATCTGTTTGAATTCATCTGATCCTGGTACTTTGTACTGAAGCAGCATACCTGTAGCACGAGTATTGCCTCCTAAGGGGGAAAAATAAGGGAAAATTACTTGGTTATAAATACAAAGGGCTGTACCAAACCATAGCTGCTTTTTATTGACAGAATGGATTCTATCACCAGAAAAATTACACATCCCAAAATGCAATCCAAACTTTGAGTAAAATTCTGAACCAGACCTAAAAAAAGGAGAACAAGAGGAAGTCCCATTGAACAAGTGGAAGTTTACTCAAGGGACATCCACAAAGTTACACTGCAAAGCAAATACAGCTTTATCCTTACAATGGTGGCTGGTTAGCCCATCATCTATTTCTAGCCCTAATCACTGATAGATACTTGAGAGAATACTGAGTAATGTATTAAACTCTAGGTTACACCAAGTGATGGAGAAAGCCACATGCAAAACAACTATGGCCAAGCAAGTATTCAGACTGGATAGCTTTGAGGTTATAAGACAAATGTCTAACAGAACTAGTGTTTTTAAAGGCCTCATATTCAAAAGTGCATGTGGAGAATGTGCATTACATAAGACATTTATTGGATGATGTATGCTCAAGCAGAACAAAATTATGTCCTTGAATTATTGGTAAGAAATCACAAAGTAGAAGAGACAAACCTTAAATAGTTTGCAACAATGGAAAAAAACATGGAGCAGCATAAAATAATTAAATCCATTAAACCAGTGTTCTTCAACCAGTGTGCCGTGAGACATGGTCCGGTGTGCCGTGGGGAAATTAAACATGGGTCCCCAAATTACCATTCCTGCCAGGATATCCCGTTTGTGTTCATTGAAACAGGCCCAGGTTTCACACTAGGTGTGTATAAATATATTTAGAAACTATATTTAACTATATGTATAATATATACTGTGTTAAGAGTGTCATTTTGGTTGCTGGTGTGCCCCAGGATTTTGTAAATGTAAAAAATGTGCCACGGCTCAAAAAAGGTTGAAAATCACTGCATTAAACAATACAGAAATTATTCTAAACATCTTTCAGTATGGAGATTCTGCAAAATACAGATTTATTTACAATATTAAACTGAAGTCAAAATGTTTAAGTCAGGCCACCTTTATGATTACATCTCAAATTCAATACTACTTTAACAACAACAACAAAATACTTGTACCCATCTCCTCCATTACAAAGTTGACATGTACTTTAAAGGTACAATTTTGAATATTTTTTTGCGGTGGTTCAGAATTGACTTGAAAGCCCCAACTAAATCCACTATGATTAGTTTTTAAAAATCTACCTCTATTTATAAAATTAGAAGTGTCAAAGAAATCCTATCACAAAGGCAAAGGCTCTACTTATTCCCTTTTAGTAGGGGAAAAAAACAAACACAGTTCTAAATCCTTATATTTGTACTGTTGGACAAATGTAGAAACTGCTGATTTGAAAATAACAAGGCACACACATAGGGTGGCTTCTTGAACTCTTTCCAACACTTCAAAAAAGTTGTGTTTTAGATCACGATTGAAAAATGTCATGCCAACCTTCTGCCTCTCAGGGAAGCATTGGGAGATTTCCCCCCCCCCTGGATTTCTATTTTCTCTGAAGCTTCTGCCGGATACTGTTCAATTCATTCATTCTTTTGCAATTTATCCTATATAAAATTTAGTCCCCTTCTGTTATCCTATTCTCAAGTCAGTCTACATAATTTATTCTCAATATTCTATTATGTTGGAAAGAATACAATTTGATTTACAACTGGTCGCTTAGCAATAGTTCGAAGTTACATAGGACCTACTGGGGAGCTACTTATGACCCATATTCAAAGTTACGATGGTCGACAACCCCCCCCCCCCCCCCCATAGTCACATGATAATACTTCAGGTGCTCGGCAACTGACACGCGTTTATGGTTGTTTGCAGCATTCCACAATCAGGCAACAGTCTTTTATGATAATATTGCCAAAAATTGGTATTGACTTACAATTTTCAGCAAAACAGTGCCTATAGGAAACTACTGGTTTGCTTATTCTGTTTTTTCAACTGTCACAATTTCGGACCATAATGGGCAAGTTCCATTATGGTTGCTAAGTGAAAGACCATGAAAATAAAATAGTGTGAAAGAACTAATGTTCATGTTTCATGAGTATGATGTTAGACTACAATTTTCTTCTGCCATATTTTTTGTAGATGCATTTATCTTTTCTAGAAGATTAGCATTTTATGAAGCTGACTTAACTAATGGAAACAGTATTAAAAACAATTTTGGTTGTAATGTCTCAGAATATATTTAAGAAATATATAACAAATGCATAGCTCTTAAATTGTGTTAATGTGAGAACACTAAAATAAGTCCATTTAATTTTTTATTTTTTATGCAATGATAAATGCATTTGTCTGAACAATAATTAAATTTTGAATGTGAACCATAGTTAACTTAGCTTTCTGGGATACCTAAGCTGTGATTTAATAGTTTAAACATCATACAGGTAATTCAACAATAGGTAAAACTAACACATTATTCTTTTCAGTTTTGTTTGATTAAAAAAAATAAACATGCTAAATAAGCCTGAGTAGACAAAAATATTTTTTTAAAAAATGGAAATCACTAAACACTGACCTAGCAACAAGGCTATTTGTTTTCTGAAGTATGTGCAATACTTTGGATTTCATTCCAAAATGGTATTTCAGCATGTGCAAGACATAAACGGACTATGTTTTCTGAAGCTCTTCAAAGCAGATACATATTTTCCTAGGATCAACTGCAGAAAGCAGTCATAGAAAAGACATGGCTGTTTTAAAAATTACAGAGACCGTATTAATCAGAGTATAAAACACACTTTTTTCTTTCCTAAAAGAGGAATACTTATACTCCAAATATAACGCTGCTCACCCGCCAGCCCCTAATCCTTCGGCTTCCGTGCATCCTCTTCCTGGCTCCAGATTGCCACCGTCCATAGCTAATGTTTTTGGGCTCTACCTATTGCGTTTTCAGCCTCCAAATGCTCAACACACAGTGCCCAAAATGGCTACATGGAACAACTGCAGCCTTCTCTTACTCCTTCTGCACTTTGCCTGCTTTAATCACTGGAGCTTCCTCCTCAAATACGATCAGCTGTGCTTTTGAAGCTGTTTACAGCCCCAACACCAGCTAAGTGATCTTCCATGCTTTGTCTTTTCTAACTGATGCTCCCTCCAACGATCAGCTGTGCTTTAGAAGCACAGCCCCCACCAGCAAAACCAGCAAGCGAACTAATGTGCTGAAGCTGACCAGGCTAAAGACTAGCCAGATGAATACCTGTTAGGCAGAATCCCCCCCCCCCATTTTCCTCCCCAAAAACCAAGGTGCGACTTATACACTGGTGCATCTTATACTCCAAAAATACAGTAACTATATTTGCTCCCTCAAGAAATCTAAGCCACTATTCGAAACGGATTCTGAGTAGTTGCACAGTCCAATTATTCAAACAATATGAAGAAGCTATGTTAATTTTAAATTTAATGTTGATACTAAAAAGACTGTATATACAAATCAAGTCCTAAATCACTTTATACCCTGTGTTCAAATTGAAGTAATCAGACTGGTCTTTTGGTAAGGCAGAACAAATCCTTTGCCTAGGGTAATTAATTGTGGCAACTGCCTGAAAACTCATGTTAGTTCATCTATTCAAAGCTGTCACCTCCCCAACTCCATCTGCAAAGTGATACATGCAAGGGAAGTGACCAAAGATGACAGAGAGGAATTACAGGTTTCTCAATGTGACATATGAATCAGGAAAGGTAATGAAGCAACCAGAAACAATAGTAAGTTCTGCCACTTCCAGAGTGAGGTCATAGCCTAATTGTTTCCTCAGATCTGTTATGTGTAATTCTATAGAAATATAGGGTACACAGCTGTTTGTGGCTGTACTAAGCAATGCATTATATCTTTCCCATTTTAAACTTACTTTAAATGTATATCAAATATAACTTTTTGTGTCTTCCTAATCCTGATCCTTCCCATATTTTCCAACATCAGGGCAGGTCAGATTAGGTCAGATTTATGATATTCATCCAGTGAAGAGTTTCTCTTTTTACAAGCCTTTTCCCATCTCACCTGGAATTATGAAATGATCACATATCTTAAACAGAAACCACCCAACCCCTTCTCACAAAAAAAAACTTTTGGCAGTTTCATTCATGACAGATAGATCTCTTCACTGCATTCAAATAAGTAACCAAAGATTTAATTTTGGAGAAAAGCAACACACCTATGACCTATTCCAATTGAAAAAAAATACCAAGATACTTGTTATTGCTATTTTTATTGTTATTTCAGACTAACACAACTTCTTTTAATGTTTAAATGTTTAATATTTTGTAGCCCAAGCCTAGCTGTCAGACAAAGGGAGTGGGAAGGTGTTGTGTTTGGGCCTGGGCCAGCCATTGCTCCCACAGATGGGAGAGACGCGGCACAAAGTGAATGTGAAAGCCTGGCTGACAGCCAGGAGGATTCAGCAGACAGCCCAGGGGATTTGGCCTGCAGTCCCTCAAACAGTCTGTCCTCGCTCAGTTCGTCTGCAGATCAATACATTGATTTACATAGCTGAAGAGCTATGCAAAGAAGGGATCGCTTTAAGGAATATTACAAATCATGAGAGAAGCACCTGGGTTGGGTGTGGTTCCCTTAATGAGGGCTAAAGGGGATAAAAAGGGAACAAGGGCCAAGGCAAACTGTGGCTGTTTATCTGTGTTATTTTGTGGTTCCTGCTTCGAAGTTTCTGTGCTGTTGGAGTTTTCAACCCAGCTTTGTCAGACAAGTGGGAGATGAAAACTCTGGGACTTGCTGTTTGCTTCAAAGATTCAAAAGGACGTTGTCTTTGTTTGTTTTTCCCTGTGGTTTTTTTTGTATGCGGCTGAAGTAAGCCTTGCATTGTTTTCGGACATTAAGAACTGTTTTTTTGAGTAAGCTGTTTTTGTTTATGTAATACAAGTTTGCTGATTAGCAGAGCACGTGTGTGTTTGATTTCTTTTCACTGGACTATTACGCATTGCCAAGCCAGTCAGGCAGAACAGAAGGTAGTGGCTATATGTAGCCTGGGGAATGCTAGCTTGCCCATTGAGATGGTTGGCTGTGAATGGATCTGAAGTTCAGCCACTAAGGAAACATTTCCACCAAAAAAAAATGTATCTGCACTAGGCCTCACATATTGAATAAATTACACAAAAAGCATGCTTAGGAGTAATGAGTTCCAGTGCTGACCTTCCATAATGTGTTCACTTTCCAAGAGGCAGGTATAAGTATGAATGTCGTTTTCTACATCAAGGAAGCAGGCAAGTAATGAAAAGAAATGTTAATAAAAAGAAATACAGAAGGTTTAAAATGAAGATTCAAGTTATAGCCATAAAAATTAAACAGATAAGATCAAGTCATTTGGAGAAACATAGAAAAAGCTACAGAAAAGAAATGTGTATGAATGGAATCTAATCCAGTGACCGAATACTTGTAACATTGGGCTCAAATTTTACTATTCTTGTTTTCCTGAATTCTCACCACCACATTTTTATATAATCTAACCTTAATGATTTAAAAGTCAGCAAAATCTTGTATTTTTCAGAATGAAATTAATGAAATAATTTATATAGTACTTACTTTTGTGGCTAACACAATGTTAAAGGAAAATAAAAAATAAGTTACTTGCAATCCAAAATTTTGTTAAAACAATGTGCTTTAATAAAGGGCTAGCTTAATATTTGTTAATATTTCAGTTCCATATTAACTGTACAAAATAGAAATATTTTTAAATTACATTCTACAAACAATTATTATGCATGTCATCAAACTCTCAATGATTCTAAGTAGTTGAACACAACAAGTTTTATATACTGATTTGTTTAATTACCATATACATCTTTAGGAAATCAGCCAGTAGTTAATATCAGCTAAAAGTAATTCCTTGACATTCCAAAAATAATTCAGAGTATTTGATTTGCTAAAAACTCTCCATCATGTTTCTTATTTTATGAGTTTATTTTGAATTAATAGTTATTTCTATCTTAATTATCAAGCCAGTAGTTTTCTCCTTTTTTATATTGCAAATATCCTGTTGTGGTTTTTTGAAAAAAATGTAATTAGACATTAAAAGTAAGGTTTGGAATGAAACAATGACTGAGTTTCTCGTGGAATACTTGTAAGTTTGTGACATATTACAAATACAGCCACTATCAACCTTTGTTGCTCGCTTAAGGAGAGAAATAAGTCCTAATCACATGCTTACATCTGTTGCAGAAGCTATTCCCTAAAATAAATGTTTTATTATATCCAGAAAAGTATAGAGAAACACAACTAAATTGGAAGTTCAAAGTCTCATACCTATTATAAACAAGTTCACTTCAGGTAAATAAAAATTGCATTTTGTTTCAAATAATAAAGATTTCTGAAGTAGAATCAGCAACAAAATCTAAAAAGTACAAGGGGAAAATTCTAAAACGTTTTTGTGAAAAGCTATGCTTATAAAATTCATAAAGGTAATGTACTCAATGTGTTTTTAGACTCAAGGTTCTTTTAGACAGGTATCACCAATATGCTCATGATATCCAGATGGTGAGTGACATAGTGAATGACCTTTTTTTGGTGCCTGGAGGCTGTGGGGGTCTGGGTGAAAAACAACAGACTTCAACTGAACCCTGATAAGAATGAAGGCTGTGAGTGGGCCCCTCTGTATCCATCCAAGAGTTTATCATCTTTAGTCTCGGATGAGGTTGCACCTGCCCAGACAGTCCTGGTGTGAGAAACCTTTAGGACTCCCGGCTCCTGCTGCATTGTGCAACAGTTATGCCCCTTCCTGGAGAGGGAGGCCCTCCACTTGATTATTCATGCTTTGGTCATCTCCCAAATGGACCGTTGCGAAACTCACTTTGTATGGTGCTACCCTTGAAAAGAATCTGGAAGCTTCAATTGTGCAGACTGCAGTTGTGCAAACCATACTGGGTGAATACATACCACTTTTGCTCCACTATCTGCACTAGGTACCAATTGCTGCCTGGTCCAATCCTTAGTGTTGATCACCTGCAAAATTACATGGCACAGGGCCAAGCTATCTATGGAACTGGTTTCATCCCATCCCATCATCTCATCCCACTCATTCAAGGAAAGTATACTGCAGACCCCATCAGTCAAAGAATTTTGACTGACGGAGTCTAGCAGGAGGGCCTTCTCTGCCGTTGCCCTGTATCTCTTGGCCTTCCTCAAAGGGGCTAAACCTCACTAATCAGCCTTACTTGGGAGACACAGAGGTCCCTTCAACTGTGTGTCTGGCTGGCCCCTTGAGAACTTCCCTCACCTGTATTAACAACTGCTAAGCCCCCACCTTGGAATTTTTCTCAATTTTTATAATATTTTTATAATTTTAAGTTTTTGATCTTAAATTAATTCTGATTGTTTAAATTTTATTAATTATATTGTACACTGCTCTGAGAGAGATGAGTGGTTAAGAAATAAAATAAAAAAAGAAATATTTGCAAACTCCACTATGATAGCAATCAAGAAATATTTGAGAGTTAATATATTTATTTACATTTAATAGATTTATTCAACAATACTTTCATTGTACACAAATGTGATATATTTATTTATTTATTTAATTTATTGGATTTATATGCCACCCTACTCCGAAGAATGTAATAATTATACTTAATCATATAGAAAATCTTGTTCATTAGCATATGTAGATATTACATTAATTTGAAAGTGCAAAAGTTACTAACATTCTAAAATTAATTAAAATGGAGGTGTATAAGCAATCATATTCTTTTAAAAAATTCATATGGACTATGTGTACTATATTGCTCACTACTGTGTTAAAAACTATTCATGGTATCACAAAATTCTCAGACTAGATGTTTCTGAACTAAAATCAACCCCCTTCCTTCACAATATTAAAATGATTCCTGAAGAAAGTTCCCATTTTATTACTTATTTATTTGATTGTACATACATTTTCTACAGAGGTTCACAAATCTTTTTTCCCCCATTTTCTCCTCCACAACAATAACCAGATGTGGTAGGTTAGGTTAAGAGAGCGACCAGCCTATTTGGACACCCAAATAACTTCTCTTGCTGAAACATATTTAAAGTAGGACCATCTAATCCTGGTGCAGCAGCTTAATTACTACACTATCCTGATTTTTACCCTATATTTCAGATAAGATATGTATCCCAGAAAACAATGGGAAATATGTTGCATAATGCTTGCCATTAAGAAGCAATCTAAGAAAATATCCCAAGAAGATAACTATTAATTCTAGGAAGATCTGACAAGAAATCCACTAGGTAAAGAAAGCAGGATAAAATAGGTAGACATTTGAAAGACAAAATAAAAAAAATATAGAAAAAGGAAACATGTACAGTAAAAAGGAATCCGGCAGGGAAGAAAGATGCCATGCATCATGTTATCTGGCCAGGAACAGAGATACTGATAGAGGAAATGTGTAAATTATGGTTTCAGTCACAGAAACACTACAATTGTTTAAAGACTTAAACTATGAAAGGCAAAACACAGTGATTTTAGTACAGGTTTCTAGTTACTACTTATGCTTAATAACAAGTTACCTCCAGGAGTAAATCCTTCCGTAAGAATTTGGACTGTGGAGATATGTGAAATTTCTATTTCATAATGGCTTTCTCCATCCAAAAATAGATACCTGCACAAAGAAAGAATATTCATTTCATGTATATTAATTAGTAATTCTTACATTACTAAGTCTCATACTAGAAAATAAAACAATCATTTATATAATTACAAGACATTACATTTGTTAAAAGTTTATTTATTCATTATCTGTAGTATCTATGGTTTGTTGTTCCACTTCACAAGTTTAAAATGTTTCATCATTTAAAAAATGTAATATACTAAAATAATTTCCAAAAAGAATATATTGACTATTAATTCACAAAGTGTTTGAAAGTGTTTCTAACATGGGAAAAGCCATCCAAGAAATCCTCCTAGATTCTATCAACACTTCTATACTTATAATCAAATTACCAGGCGTCAAAGCAACTACCTCCTTAAAGCTTCAGTAAAATAATGAAAGAATGGTATTGATTTTCCTAACTCACCAAAGGAGACTACCGTATTTTTCGGAGTATAAGATACATCTTCTCCCCCCCCCCAAAAGAGAGTGAAAACTTGGGTGCATCTTATATACTGAATGTAGCTCCACCCAGCCACCCCCAGCATTGGCCTTTGCCTCCTAGCAATTTACCTCATTGCAGCAAACAGAACAGAGCCTGTTAAGCCAAGAAACTGATTATCAGCTTTTCAACTGTCAACTGATTGGCGCTGCAGCCACTAGAACTGAAAGTGAAACCAATGCTGCAAGGAGGCAAATTGGTGGGAAAGACAGGCAGATTTTTATTTTCTGCTGAACTGCGTGCAAGGAGGTAAGTCAATAACTATAAATGTCTTAGAATGTTCAAATTATTGGACTTATTTTTAGACTGCTTTATTATTGTTCTAGATAACAAAATGAAGCAGCTTTTTAAAATAAATGCTTGATCTGAAGAGGCCCAGCGCTTTTGTATCTATAACTATACAGTGGAACCTCAAGATACGAACTTAATTGGTTCCAGGGGGAGGTTCGTAAGACGAAAGGTTCGTAAGACGAAACATTGTTTCCCATAGGAATTAATTAATCCGTGCAACAACAAAAAAACCCGCAAAAAAATGCTGCCGCCCGGCTGTCACCTTTTAAAACAGCCGGGCGGCTTCCCTCTCTCTCTCTCCTTCCTCCCTCCTCCTCCTCTTCCTCCTCCTCCTGTATTCCGCCTCCCTCCTAGCCCGCTAGGCAAGCCAGTGGTCCCCGTCACGGAGCACAGCCATGTGGGCTCCGCTCTGTTCCCTGCCGGCCCGATTGAGGGGCCGGCGGTCTCCGCCAGGGAGAGCTTCCTGGCTTTCGTTCTTGTTGGATTCGCTAGCTTTCATGCCCAGGAAGCTATCCGAAGTGAGGAGAACCGCCGCTGTTGCCGCTCGGCCGCGCCTCCTTGCCCGCCGCCCGCCCAGGATGCAGATCTGCTGCCTTGCCCTGCGCCTGCCGCCGGCCCGATCCTGCGTCTCTTGCTTCTGGGCTGGCTCCATTCTGTTCCCTGCCGGCCCGATTGAGGGGCCGGCGGGAGGAAAGCGAATGCCTCTCTTTGTTGCGCTGCCTGGCTGGCAGCGGAAGATGTAACCGAGCCCACGGGGCCGGGCTCCGTGGCCGGCAGGGAACAGAACGGAGCCTTCCACGGCAGCTGCCTGCTGGGCTGGTAAGAGGGGGAGCCGAGCCCAGCCCCTTGGGCTCGGTTACATCTTCCGCTGCCAGCCAGGCCATGCTGGCGGAAGCGCAACAAAGAGAGGCATTCGCTTTCCTCCCGCACGCAGCCGTCTGACCGTGGGCTCCTTCCCGATCTCGGAGAGCTTCCTGGCTTTCGTCCTTGTTGCATTCGCGAGCTTTCATGCCCAGGAAGCTCTCCGAGATCGGGCGGAAAGCGAATGCCACGGGGCTGGGCTCGGCTCCCCCCCTACCAGCCCAGCAGGCAGCCGCCGCGGAAGGCTCCATTCTGTTCCCTGCCGGTCCGATTGAGGGGCCGGCGGGAGGAAAGCGAATGCCTCTTTTCGTTGCGCTGCCTGGCTGGCAGCGGAAGATGTAACCGAGCCCATGGGTCCGGGCTCCGGCTTCCGCACCGCTCGTCCCACCCATCGCCCGTATCCAGCAGAAGCGGCGGGATTCAAAAGTGCTGGGGTGGGGGGGCTGTCGGGACACCCCCCCACCCCAGCACTTTGAATCCAGCAGCTTCTGCTGGATACGGGCGATGGGTGGGAGGAGCGGGGCGGAAGCCGGTGGCTGTGGCAGCTCGTCCCACCCATCGCCCGTATCCAGCAGAAGCGGCGGGATTCAAAGTGCTGGGGTGGGGGGGTGTCCCGACAGCCCCCCCACCCCAGCACTTTTGATCCTGCGCCTCCTGCTTCCCCCCCCCAGCCAAAAATACAAAGGGGTCTGCGGCAGCAGACTGTCTTTGTGTTTTTCGCTGGGAGGGGGGAGCAGGAGGACCTTCCTGACTCCCTCCCCCAGCGCCGGACCTCCTGCCCTCCCTCCCAGCCAAAAACCCAAAGCGGCCTCCCGAACGTTTTCCATCTTACGAACCTGCCGCCGCCGAGAAGCCCCGCCGCCCGGCTGTCACCTTTAAAACAGCCGGGGGGCTTCCCAGCAGCCTTCCGAAGCCAAACGCCAAACCCGAACTTCCGGCTTCGGCTTCGGGAGGCTGCTGGGAAGCCCCCCGGCTGTTTTAAAAGGTGACAGCCGGGCTGTGGGGCTTCCCAGCAGCCTCCCGAACGCCGAACCCGGAAGTTCGGGTTTGGCGTTCGTAAGACGAAAAAAGTTCGTAAGAAGGGGCAAAAATTTTCTGAACCCCGGGTTCGTATCTCGGGTTGTTCGTAAGACGAGGGGTTCGTATCTTGAGGTACCACTGTACTTAGAAAGCCACATCAATTTTAACAGCATCTGTAAAACTATAGTCTAAAAAGTAATAGTGCCCTGTTTTAGTATTAAGATAAGGCAGCTAAGCTAAATCCTGATTTAGGGTTTACTCCTGTTTGGAGTAAATCTATTTAAATAATTGGGAGGAGTTTGTGTGCCTACATTTAAGAAAATGTTCTGGCATTAATATACTGCCATAATACACATTTCTCCAATTCTTTGCTATTTCTAGAGGTCAGGCACATATGCCCAGAAATACACAGCAACAGTGTATATCATCTGTACTGTTTGCTGGGAGGCAGAGGCAGATTTTTTTCCCTTGTTGTCCGCCCCAAAAACTAAGGTGCGTTTTATACTCTGGTGCATCTTATACTCCAAAAAACACGGTAATGTCGTTAATATGTGTTGAAAAATATTGGTCATTATCTATCATTCCGAAATAGTAAAATATATTCCTCCAATAAG
Source organism: Erythrolamprus reginae (assembly GCF_031021105.1). Lineage (NCBI taxonomy): Eukaryota > Metazoa > Chordata > Lepidosauria > Squamata > Dipsadidae > Erythrolamprus > Erythrolamprus reginae. The sequence goes on from NC_091950.1 coordinate 47,927,038, forward strand.
AACATGCTTATACAATCATCAATATCAAAATAATAATAATAAGGAACACTAGATTACTCATTAGTTATAAAAAAACAAAAGGTAATACATACAACCACAGCGAAAACCTTCAAAAATGGAAATAGAAAAGTATCGATTTTTCTGTTAAGACCAAGTCGTAGCAATATTACTCAGATAACACTTTGGAAATAACAGAAGGGATGCTGGATAGGTAATCCTTCAAAATGTTAACACAAAATATGCAGCAAAGAAAATATTTTTCAGAAAATGATTACAATTGATTCAATTCCTACTAGCAAACACAGAACATTTTTTACCTCTGGTTGTTGGAAAGTCGACAAACCATCATTTCTGTTTTTTCTGATGTCCCTGGAGTTACGAAGAATGTAGCACCTCAAAATTCCAGGAATGGAAGAAAAAGAATTAAGGATACATTTTTCAAAATACAATAAAGTTAGAACAAACTTAAAGTGCAATTCTCAATCTTACTATACAGAATTAATGTTTATTAACTTTTCTTAGAACTTTTGTTACTAAAGGGAAAAAGAAAAATTGGGCATATCAAGATTATTCCTATTATAATGAGACAGACGTTTACCATTTTTCATTGTGGAATCCAAAGATGTATTTATACCAGAAAAACCCAAGCTGAAGCTCCAAAATTTATGCAGACCCAAAACATTCAGTACTTTTCCCCAACACCTGTAAATATTGTTGCTGAAGTGTAATAACTAAAGGGAAAATTAATATATAATGACTAAACTTGTACTGATATTACCCAAATTTAACAATATATTTTCTGCCTTCCACTATCCATTACTGTGCTCAATATACCACTGGCAAAGTATATTTTTTCTTTCAAATTTTGCAGTCCTGTTTTATGTCATGTATTTATTAAGCATATCACCCAAAACAAATACTTATATATTGCCTTTTAGCAAGTGAAATAAGAATCTATATTCAATACCTACCATTCATAAGCACCTTGAGTTGCCTGTCATAGAACTCCATTTCTTTCTGAGAAATGAGAGCACATTCAGCACACTGGCGTACGGGATCAACAAAGTACATACGAGGCAGAGGCACTTTCTTGCTGCAGCATTTATCACAAAAGCACTTTCCACACCTCCTGCAGTGATGCTGGAATAGAGGAGAAAGAGAGAGAAATTAACCAAAGTTGGATTATTATGTTTAAAACATTTGATTCTGCTTTACTGCAAATTCTCTCAGGCACAAAAGAAATAAATACTGCAGTGGAAATACAAGCAGTATAAAGAGGATAAAATCCCGATATGCGAGGTTAAAAAAAATACCAGGATGTTTGCAAAATAAAATGAGAAAAATGTCAGAATTCAGTCTAAATTCTCATGAGCTAGAGAATGTTGTCTTTGCAGATCACATTGTACTACTTCTTTTCCATGGAAGTCTAGCAATCGGTCCATGAAAGTGCGGAGTACAATAAGCGGAGTACAATAAGCAGTGTTTTCCTTTCCCTGTTCTAAAAACACAAGCACATTCAGCAAGCTTCAAATATCAAATGCCCAGAGTAATTTAGGTGACATCGGCGGAATTGTAAAAACTCTACTAATATAAGGTTTAGTATACTCTATGAATTAGACCAGGGGTCCCCAACCACCGGGCCGCGGACCAGTACCGGGCCGCGGGGCATGTTGCACCGGGCCGCAGAGTCAGCAGCTGCCGGCCCTCCTGCCGCCACCCCCTCCCTCCAGCGCTTCGCCTCCCGCCAGGCAAGAGGCCTTGGGAGGCAGGTTCTGCCAGCCACAGGATGATGGATGGGACAGAGGGGCGGGAAGGACCGGGAGGTTCAAGCCTCTTTTGGCTTCTGCTGCGGCACGCCTTTGTGTTTTTGGCTGGGGGGGAGGCAGGAGGGCCGGCCTGACCCCCTCCCTCCAGCGCTTCACCTCTTGCCGGGCAAGAGGGCTTGGGCCACAGGTTCTGCCGGCCACAGGGCAATGGCGGGAAAGAGGGGCGGGGAGGACCAGCACCCCCATGCTTAATCCCGCCCCCAACCACACCCCTTTCCGCCCCCACCAGGCCATAGAAAAATTGTCTTGCTGAAACTGGTCCCTGGTGGAAAAAACGTTGGGGACCACTGAATTAGACAACTGGGTTTTTTCAATCGTCCATGGTTAGTCTATACACAGCTTGACATACAATGTGAAAATAACATTTGATCAAGCCAAATGTTTCCTTCACTATCTGAAATAGACTGCCAATCCAAATTATATATGTCAAGCAAACATATTTTGTGATGAGAAATATTTGGGCTACCCGATCAGGATTGCAATAAGTTTGAACGAATGCTAGATAGTAGTAAAGCTACTCTGCCATCTAATGAACAGATTTTTATTCTGGCAGCCAGTACTACATCCATATATCTACAGCCCCCTACATCCCACTTTTGTGAACAATGGGCCTGTTTTTTTGCAAAAATGGGGTGGGCAAATGGTCTGAGAAGCCTACAGAGAACTCGTGAGACTGGGAAAAGACAAAAATGTTCCCATTTTTGTGAATAAACAGGCAAAAACTGGTCCATTTTTCACAAAAATGGGGGCATTTTGCCATTCCCCAGCACACAGAGTTCTCTGCAGGCTTCCCAAAACCTGCAAAACTTTTTGCAAAAATTGTTTTTGCCTTCCCCCAGCACCCAGGAGCTCCCTACAGGCTTCTCAGATCCTTTGCCCACCCCATTTTTTTGCAAAAATTGAAGTATTTTTGACTTCTAATTACCCCATCTAGCATGACTGGAGGAGGAATTCTGGGAGTTGAAATCCACAAGTCTTAACACTGTCAATTTTGAAGTTTGTAAAAAGTGTACATGGTTGTAAAAAGTATTCTGCTACCCTGTATTTTATTAAATAATATATTACTACACAATTTGGTTAAAAATACTTTTTTCCATGTTGTCCACCTTAAAATCTAGGTGCGTCTTATACTCCAAGAATATGGTATGTATGTATGTACACACACACACACATTCGTGTTTAACCAAAAATAAGACATGTCCCCATAATAAGGTCAGTTATTTAATTATCTTGGCTGCTGTATATATTTAGTTTTGATGTTTCTATTGTTTTAAATATTTGTAAAATGTTTTAAGTCACCCAGTTGCTCCTTGAGACATGCAGTTGTAGAAGATGAAAAATAAACAACCACTGTCTTAAATGATACATTTATAACATATTCATTTGGTATGCAGAACATTCAATATTGACTGACTATAGCAAGGCCATTTTATTGTTTTCAGGGGAATGCTCTACAATAAACTTGCATCAAAATTCTTACCTTTCTGGTTATGAAGTCAAATTTTGTACTGCACTGCATACATCTAGGACACTATAAAATAATACAAAGATATTTAAGTTTGACTGTTTCATCCAAAAACTAAAAAAATACATTACATTTTGTGTAAAACAATTCTAAAAAGCCTAATTGGTTTACATGAGCAAGCCTCATAAATTACTTCCACAGAGATCATTTCCTGTACCATAATATTTTCCTACTAAAAGAAAAAATACAAGATCATCTGTAGTTCATATTCAAGCACAATTAGTACAACCCAGCCAAGGACATCTTTCTGAGATCGCATCTAAATTCCAGATTCAAAACTGCTTGAAATCAATCTCAAATGTTACCATTTCTTCTAATGTACTTTTAATAACTGACTCGTGGGCCCTTGATTTTCTTCTCTTTTATATTATATATTTTTCAGATAGTGCTTGAAATACATATTACTTAAAAAGATGAAAAACACAAATTTATATTGAGCATTAAAATATGTTATACAGGGAAAAGGAAGGTAGACTTGAAGAAATCAAGATTACTACAGAATGTTAACCTTCACATATATTGTTTTGAAGACTTGTATTTTACAAGTCTCAAAGTTTTATTCCTCAACATGAGGACAATATATACTGCCAATATTTTTCATGATTCATGGAACATAAAGTATGTTGGGCTGCTGTGAAATGTACTTTATCCTATTGTTCTTGGACAACATTCTAAGCTCCGACCTACTTTTTAGACAAATACCTATTTTTGACATCATTTAACAAACATCCTAGAACTAGCATAGTTTGCAATGTTGTTGAAACTTTTGGATAATTCATAATTTTCAGTATTTGATAAAATATGTACAACACATTTAGCTAAGGACTTGTTTATTTTTATTTACCAACCTAGCATTTGCAAAGCATGATTTATTATATGTTGTCAATTCTGGTTTGTGGTAGAACCACTTGCTCTACTGAGCACATTTACATCTTTCTTTTTTGTTTCAATAGTAGTAAGTCTGAAACAACAGACTGCCTTTTCTGCCTCTTAAGATCCTGCAGCTTCTACCCATCACCTCAGTTTTTCTTTCCAAGCCATGATTTGTTTCCCCGTCTCTTTAGCTATGGACCAGGTTCCTTTTAATATTTCCATGAATGGGAATTCCATAAATGAGCAGAATACTTCTCCCTTGAAATCCCCCACCCAAGCTAGTTTCTCCCACAAAACATATACTTAATCCATTAACCATTACTGAAAGTAAACCTTATAGAATTCTTTATTGGCCAAGTGTGATTGGTCACACAAGGAATTTGTCTTTGGTGCATATGCTCTCAGTGTACATAAAAGAAAAGATACATTTGTCAAAAATCATGAGATACAACACAATGATTGGCATAGGGGTCAAATTAGCAATCAGGAAACAATATTAATAAAACCCTTAAGAATACAAGCAACAAGTTACAGTCATACAGTCATAATCTGTAAAGTCTGGAGGACAGAAGGGAAAGGGGGGACATGATTGAAACATTTAAATATGTTAAAGGGTTAAATAATGTTCAGGAGAGAAGTGTTTTTAATAGGAAAGTGAATACAAGAACAAGGGGACACAATCTGAGGTTAGTTGGGGAAAAAATCAGAAGCAATATGAGAAAATATTTTACTGAGAGTAGTAGATGCTTGGAACAAACTTCCAGCAGACGTGATTAGATTAGATTAGATTTATATGCCGCCCCTCTCCGCAAACTCGGGGCGGCTCACAACAGGGTAAAAACAGTACATAATAACAAATCCAATACCCACCAATCCAATTACAATTTTACGTGGTTGGTAAATCCACAGTAACTGAATTTAAACATGGCTGGGATAAACATATATCCATCCTAAGATAAAGTACAGGAAATAGTATAAAGGCAGACTAGATGATGATGATGATGATGATAAATAATAATTAATAATAATAATAATAATAATAATAATTTATTAGATTTGTATGCCGCCCCTCTCCGAGGACTCAGAGATGGACTATGAGGTCTTTTTCTGCCATCAATCTTCTATGTTTCTATAAGTGGGAGGAGACGAGTGATAGGAATGATGAGAAAAAAACTAATAATAGTAGTGCAGTATATACTTTTCTAAGACTATTCTTTCCATTGTCTCCAATACTGTATTCTCAACTGTATTTCTTTAAAGCCTCTATCCAGCTGCTTATGTTGCAATCAATTTCGGGTGGTTCCCAACCAAAGCCATGATAATAAAAAAGGACCCCTCTAATCAAGCCACCATTTGTTTCCTACTCAGGCACTCCTCCTGCTGGCGAACCGAAAAACGGCACGTCAAGTTCTAGCCCCGTTTTTAGCGAGCCCTTCTGGTATTCTACGTGGAGGGGCGATTTTAAGGCGGTGCATTCGAAGAAATCGACCCAACCGCCTGGATTCAGGGCGCGCTTCGAGCGTCGCAGTGGGACCTTCATTGGGGGAGGGGAGCGCTCCCGCGAGGGGAAGAGACATGTATGTCAAAAGGGGGGTGGAGATGAGGCGGAAAGCACCGATGAAGTTCCGAAAAAGGCCTGCTGTTCCAACGGTCTCCACAGGAATAGGGACCGAAGGGAGAGGCTTCGGCGGAGGGCGGCAAAGACTGGCAGGAGGGGGCGACAGAACACCGAACGAGGGTCCAGACCTGAGCCGCCCTGCCACCGTTACCTCCTTATCCGGCACCCACGGCGGCTCTTCCAATCCGAAAGGGCTCTGCGCTGTCCGGCTTTCGGGGACCATTCGGAGCCCACTAGGGGAGCGAATCAACTTTTTCCCCTCAGGGACCTCGCGCCCCGACATTTTCGCCTCAGAACTCGCCCCACAGCCGTCGCCGCCGCCGCCACACGGCGACGCACCCTTACCATCGATCCACCCCAACCACCCAATCCAAAGCCACCGCCTCCGCCACGGCTATCCAATCGCCGTCGCGTTCGCTAAAGGTAGACATCTCCTCGGACCAATCAAACGTTTCTCTTTTGGGGAGGGGGGAAAAGCAGAGCTGTTGTTTTCAACATTACAATGGTGGGCCGACTCCCCTCCCTTCTCCATTGATATATATTCTTCTCAGCCAATCCCCTTCAAGGCATGTCAGGCCAAATAGGAAAATGAAAAGGAGAGAGAGGAGGCTCGTACGCGTGCGCAGAGACTAGAGACTAACGCCGCATGCGCCTTTTACATTGACAGCGAAGTTTGAGAAGCTGTGATCTTGATGACGGGTTCGTGATTGGCTAATTAACTATTTCCAGCATTTTGTGATTGGCCCACGCTTTCCGCGGTTTAGGCTCATTCTGGTTAGCGCCTTTCTCTTTTCTAAGGCTAGGATCCCTCGCTGAAGGTAGGAGATAATTTAAAAGAGATTCTTGCTTAATGGGCTTCTCTCGGTGGAGTTTGAGTTGAGTTTTTGAAAACGCTTTCAGTATTGGCATTTTTTTCAAGCTGGTTTTGAATTTTGAGTCTGTGCTTGGCTGGAACTATATGGCAAATAAAGATCCTATGAAGAAGTACACATAGGTAACAAAAGAGTTCAATCATTATTGTTTTTTCATTTATTAAAATGCCTTTACTTTTACTTATAGAGGTGGCAGCTTTATTTTTCATTCAACTGTCATTATTTTTTGTTCACCTTCAGAATAGAAGTTCATTCACATTCTTCCTACATGTCTTACTCGATGTCTTAACAGATCTGTTTGATTCCACAAGAATAGAGGGAAGCCCCCTTATGCGTAGGATTCTTTATTCTGGGTGATGAAGCACTTGCATCCACTTTCGCAACATTCAATATGTCTTGATCAATCTCATGTTATGGGACCTCCTCTGTCCTCATACCTCACTGCGGCCAGAAAGGGCCCACAGAGCCAGCTTTCTCCAGGTCCCATCCGCCAAACTATGTCCGTTTGCAGGACCTCGGGGAAGAGCCTTCTCTGTGGTGGCTCCGACCCTGTGGAATCAACTGCCCCCAGAGATCTGCACTACAGTATCTCCTCTCTACCGATCTTCCAGAAAGCTGTTAACACCTGGCATTTCCAGCAGGCCTGGAATCAGAACTAGATTGATTATAATGTATGCATGATTTTTTATGATATCATTTTTATGATACTGTTGATGTTATTGTTGTATTTTTACTGTTTTTTACTATTGTTGTATTTATAACTATTGTTGACCACTCTGTTTGGGAATGAGCGGCATATAAATACAATCAATCAATCAGTCCTCATATTTTTCCACCTAAGTAAGAACCATTGTCTCATGCAGTTTGGGCGTGAACCATTCTCCACCCCTGATAGTTTTTCACATTCTAAAAGTAACCTGAAAGTAAAACAAGCCAAGGAGTCTAGCAATTGCAAATCATTATATAAAACACTAGTTAACATAAAAGCATTAAAGAAAAATTGAGAAAATAATACTGAGATCAAGGAGCAAAGCTGATGTAGAAAACTATTTCAAGTCTTTCTGTTAGCATCTTTCTAAAGCTATATCTTACTCAGTTTTCTTCCTCCATGTTACTTAATATTGTGTGGCTCTGAATTTGTGAAGAAATGGACTGGGATAAGTTTGACATGAACCCTAGAGTGATTGCAGCTATTAAAAAAGGTACATTAATTCTATAAATCCTTGTTTTCATGTTATATGTCATCCCTCTCAGTTTTATATATTGATTGTGTAAGAAAACTGCCTTGCTGTATTTGACTAAGGGATTGTATAGACTATAGTTGGGTAAATGCTGATTGTGTTGAAATTGGGTGTATCCAGATCTGGAAAAAAGCTAAGGTTACAGTTTGAAATTTGTAAGAACAAGCCATGTTGGACTCACTTCTAAATAAACATCTCTGAGTGTGTCTATAGCTAATCATTGATGGGATTTTTTTAGCCTTGCTCTCAGTTGCTGTTTAGAAATATGAAGAATGAATGCATGCATGCACGCCAGTGATAAGGAATGTTCTGAATAGTTGAGCAGCAGTGAATAATTATAGTTTCACAGTTTTGCTTTAGAAAAATCTACTTGCATGATCTCTGAATTAATGGTGCCACGCTGTTCATGTCTACTTAAAAATAAATTGCATTGAGATGAATAGGGCATTCTAAGATATATAAGATTCAAGAAGAAAATAAAGTAATAACATGTCTATGCCCTGTAATATCCCCACTTTCCAAATAAAATAAATATATCTATATTGATTATAGAATAAATTCTCTTATTTCAGCAAATATAACATCAATTAAAGACATTTTCCATCTTTCGGGATCAGATTTGCAAAGGTTAACAAAGCTATCCAAGACAGATGTACAATATCTACTAAGAACAATTTCTAGTACTTTGAGAAAAAACTCTGTTTTTACAGGTAAATAAACTAGCTTTTTTCTAAACAATTTAAACATTATTAGACTGCTATAAACCTATAAATTGAACATATAGTGGGATTTGATCATCCAGATTTTTGTTAAAATCCAATTGAATCCTTTAACTTGCTGTAAAATTTGATGTGTTTATGTCCTAAAATGGTAACAAGGCACCTTTTCTCTTTCTCTAATTTTGAAAACTTATTTTATGCCTTTTCCACCTTATATTCTTTTTCTGCTACCAAAATAGAATGTTGTGCTTTTGATGGATGTCTTAACTGAATGTTTGCTGAGGATTTCTGAACCAGCTGATGCCTTTATTTTGTGAACCACTTAATGATAATTACATTGAAAGTGACATACAAGTATATTAAGTAAACCTGCTGTGTCAAATTGTTTTAGCACTCCAGCTGTTTCAAAACAAAGCCCCCAGCACTTCCCAAGGCCAGAAGCTGAGTCTGGGCTGCCCGGTTCTAGATGGCTTGCTCCGAGGTGGAATTCCCCATACAGGAATTACTGAAATTGCTGGTGAGAGCTCTGCTGGGAAGACTCAGATTGCTTTGCAGCTGTGTCTTTCTGTGCAGTATCCATACAGATATGGCGGACTAGAATCTGGTAAGAAGTATGATGTTTTAATCTTTTAATTGGTTTTGAGCAGAATTCTTGACTCCCTGCCGTGTTGCATACTATTGCATTATGATTGACTATTGCATTTAGGCTTATATAATGCCACGTAGTGCTTTACAGCAGTCTCTGAGCAGTTTACAACGTAAGCATTGTTTGCATATTGCCATCAACATCTGGGTCCTCATTTTACCAACCTCAGAAGGATGGGAAGGCTGAGTCAATCTTGAGCCCATCAGGAGCCTGTCAACACAAGTGCATATAGTCAAGGCTATGATTTTCCCAGTTGCAATGCATAGTGGTGAAAATTGGACCATAAGCAAGGCTGGGCGCCAAAGAATTGAGGCCATTGAACTATGGTGCAGGAGAAGACTCCTGCAAGTCCCTTGCAATGCAAGGCGATCAAACTGGATAGTCCTAGAGGAGATCAACCCTGACTACTCTTTAGAAGGCCAGATCCTGAAGATGAAACTCAAATATATTGGCCACCTAATGAGAAAGACATACTCACTGGAGAAGAGCCTAATGCTGGGAAAGTTTGAGGTTAAAAGAAGAGAGGGACGACAGAGAATAAGGTGGCTGGATGGAGTCACTGCAGCAGTTGGTGCGAGCTTAAATGGACAGGAAGGCCTGGAGGAACATTGTCCATGGGGTCGCAATGAGTTGGACTTGACTTCACAACTAACAACAACGATCTATAAGAACTAGGAGTTTGGTTTATAAAAGCTTAAAAGGATGTAGTAAATTTTCTCTTATTTGGCTCCAAATACATTTTTGAGAATCCTATATTTGTCATTACATTATTGAAGAAACCAATTACCTTCAACATCAGTTGCTGAAATCAAATAATTTTTTTCTCTAGAAATTTGCTTTGTGCACTCAGAGAACTATTTCTTCAGCATAGAACCATCTGATCTACAAGCATTTTCCTTCAAGTATAGCCTCAGCCTAATTTTCAGCCTACATTTTTGTTGAAAGATGAAATACTTTTTCATGGTTATGGCATTGCTGCCATCACTTCAATTATTATTTATGGTTGTTAGGGTTGAATCAAAACATTTCATTTGCATAAGAACATAAAAAGAGCCATGCTGAATCAGGCCAAAGCCCATCGAGTCCAGCATTCTGTGTCACACAGTGGCCCATCAATTGTACATGGGGATCTTGAGAAGAAAGAGAAGGCAAAACCCTCCCTTTCCCTTGACCTCCAACAAATGGTACTCAAGGGAATCCTGCCTGCCTCAACCAACATAGAAGTGGCACATGGGCATCCGTTTGCAAGTATGGTTCTGCTTATGAGCTCAGGTCTTTCTGTACAGATAGCCCTCAACTTATAACCACAATTGAGCACAACATTTCTATTGCTAAATAAGATGTTTGTGATTTTTGACCCATTTCACGACCTTTCTTGCCATAGTTGTTATGTGAATCATTGCAGTTGTTAAATAAATAACACAATTGTTAAGTTAAGCTGGCTTCCCCATTGATGTTGCTTGACAGAAGGTTTCTAAAGGTGAAACATGTTCCCAATAGGATCCCAGGACACTGCAACTATCATGAATCAGTTGCCAAGGATCTGTATTTTAATCACACGACTATAGGATGAGGTTCCAATGGGTCGTGTGAAAAATGGTCATTAGTCACTTTTATCAGTACCATTGTAATTTCAAATGGTCACTAAATGAACTGATATAAGTTGATGAATATCTGTACTAGTATCCACTGCAGCTTTTGAAACAGGCATTTTCGGTTGCAGTGCTTGCCGTTTGGAATATCATAATTCCCAGGGTCCAGCAAGACACTGCTGGTATTCCAGATAGCCTTAAAAATGCACTGCTCAAAAAAATAAAGGGAACACTTAAACAACACAATATAACTCCAGGTAAATCAAACTTCTGTGAAATCAAATTGCCCCCCTAAGGAAGTAACACTGATTGACAATCAATTTCACCTGCTGTTGTGCACATTCAACTTCGTACAGAACAAAGTATTCAATGAGAATATTTCATTCATTCAGATCTAGAATGTGTTGTTTTAATGTTCCCTTTATTTTTTTGAGCAGTGTATGACTGTTTTCCTGGGCCATGGGGGTCATGAGGTTAAGGCAATGTCTCGGGTGGGTTTTCACTATATTGCATGTTGTTGTCCTGAACGAATGTTCTGTATTGTCTATTTATACTGGGTTTTGCTATTGGTATTACTAGTTTTTATTTTGTAAGCCACACACAGTTGCAGTTATGAAATGGGTTGCCATATAAACATTTTTTTTTAAAAAAAGGGAAATTATTATCTTTTCCCAGTGTCTGTGTCTCTGTGTGTTGTATGTGTTCCAGCTGACTGCCACAAAGAGAAGCCAGTAATTTCAGATGGCTTCGGCCTTCATTACAGGTGCAGTTTACATTTGCACAGAAGATGTTTTTCCTAATAAACGTCTGCAGCAATTGATTGAGCAGCTGCCAAAATTGAGGAGTGATGTTCCATCTGAGGTGACGCAGAAGATAAAATTTGGAAGCAGAATATTTGTTGAGCATGCTGCAGACCTGGTGAGTATTTTATCTGACTGTCAGTCAGGGGTGGGTTCCACTTACCTTCACCACTTGTTTGCATCGCGACGTTTCATGCGTGTTCGCTCCGCTCCTGCAATTTCACTTCCGTGCATGCTCAGCAGGTGGATTCAGCCTGAAACACAGCGGAGGAGCTGATCAGTTGTGCTTCGGGCGAAGAAATAAAGGTCAGCATTAGCTCAGTGGCAGGCAAGAGGGGGTTTTCCAAGCAGAGAGCAAGGAGAAGCCATTGAAACACAGGGAAATTCAGAAAAAAAGATGGCACACACGGACTGACACCAACAGAACCGGATCCATGACGCCACCGTTATATCACCTGTGGATCACTAACAGTTCAGACAATCTCGTCCGAACCGGGAGGAACCCACGCCTGCTGTCAGTGCTTCAAAAGATGACATTCAAACTATGCAGCTGAAAAAGAGCTTTGATGCTACATTCCAATGCAGCATATGTATTTTGTAAATCAAAGTGACAATTACTCACACTTTGCATTAAATTTATAGTGCTCTTTCCATAGATGCCATTTCTCAGCAAATCTCTTCAGAAAAAAAAGAGATTTATTTGTTTTTACAAAATATATTATTATTATTATTATTATTATTATTATTATTATTATTATTAATTAGATTTGTATGCCGCCCTTCTCCGCAGACTCGGGGCAGCTAACAACAATGATAAAAAACAACATGTAACAATCCAATTTAATAAAACAACTAAAAACCCTTATTATTAAAACCAAACATACACACAAACATAACATACATAACTTGTAATGGCCTAGGGGAAGGAATATCCTAACTCCCCCATGCCTGGCGACAAAGGTGGGTCTTGAGTAATTTGCGAAAGACAAGGAGGGTGGGGGCTGTTCTAATCTCTGGGGGGAGTTGATTCCAGAGGGCCGGGGCCGCCACAGAGAAGGCTCTTCCCCTGGGTTCCGCCAAACGACATTGTTTGGTCGACAGGACCCAGAGAAGGCCAACTCTGTGGGACCTTATCGGCCCCTGGGATTCGTGCAGTAGAAGGCGGTTCCGGATGTATTCTGGCCCAATGCCATGTAGCGCTTTACAGGTCATTACCAACACTTTGAATTGTGACCGGAAACCGATCGGCAGCCAGTGCAGGCCGTGGAGTGTTGCAGAAACGTGGGCGAATCTAGGAAGCCCCACGATGGCTCTCGCGGCCGCATTCTGCACGATCTGAAGTTTCCGAACACTTTTCAAAAGTAGCCCCATGTAGAGAGCGTTGCAGTAATCGAACCTCGAGGTGATGAGGGCATGAGTGACTGTGAGCTATATAGAGTTAGCCTTTCTCAATTTTCTCAATATGAAGCTAAAATACTGCAGACAACGCATATAAAACATCCATTAAATTGCAAGACCTTAAAAATGGTCTCATCAAAAAGATCTTAACTTACAGAACACATTCAACAGGTCAGATTTGAACTTGAGTACTGCGAAAAACAGTACAGAACTTCTTAAAAATGAGTGTTCGTTTTTCTTCTATTTTATAATAAAAAAGTAAGTGTTTTTGTTCTCAGAGCTATGAAACTATGCTGGTGAGATTTGAAGGATTCTCAGTTTGAAGGATGCCTATTTTTTTGGCACTAAGTCAACTGAATAAAGATTTTTAAAGAATCTTGTTTCGGGGTTTCCTGCACAACCTATCTTGCTATCGAGAGCAAACTAAAAGAATCAGTTTGAATAAAAGCAGGGTTCCATCCATCATTAGTAAATTCCAAATCACAGAATCATATGCTGCTTATTTTTATAAAGGTATATATTGTCTTAAATGTTATTCCTGCCTTGAATTTTAATTTTGGGCATAGAAGGCAAATTATAGTCTGCCTCACTGATTAACGTTAATTTGCATTTTGTTCCCAAGTATACCTCTAACGTTAGAACAGTTTGTCCATTAAATGGTGGACAGCAGTAAAACTCAGGGACTGTGATAAAATCAGCCTGCAAACCTCCACAAACTTGTACTCTGGAGACAAGGGTGTGGCATCGCTGCCCTCAATTAGGACAAATTCAACTAGAAGGGAGTAAGTGAGATAGAAAGGGAATCAAGGACAGGGGGAGACTTCATTTGCTGTTTCAAAATTGGCAGAGTGAGCAATTGATTGGCATTTTATTACTATGCTGCAGGCGTAGAAAATCTTTCCAACTAGGCATTGCATTGTACCGATTTTAAAGAGAAATTGATCTCGCTTAATCAGTTGCTTGTTTTTCCTCTGGCATATTCTGGAATTTCACAGGATGCCTTTTGCTTAACATTATTTATATTTTTTCAAGGAAAGGAAAAACAAAAATGGGATGCCCAAGAGAAAAATGTACTGTATGTCAAATGCTTTCCTTTTGTTCTTTCCAAGCCAATGGCATATTAAAAAGTCATTTCCTAAAAGACCTCAAAATGATGGCTATCTGTCAGTCAGCAAATTCTCTCAAACAGAACATAATATAACCATATTCGATGTAGTAGTAGAAGTTGAAAAAAGGAATAAAAAGCACTGATTTAGAAAATGACTGCAAGAAAAAAACACCTCAATGGGGTAGATGGGCAATGGCATAGCATGCCACCATTCCTTTATTTTAAACTTAGATTTAAATCAATTTGTGCTGGGCACAATTAATCCTTTCCTGTTGGTATTTATTTCAGTGCTGATGGTGACATTAGGCAGGACCCATGTCCAGGGAACTGACCCCTATCTGAAACCCTGGAAAAATATCACTGTTTAGAAAATGCTACTCCGCTTTGGCAGAAAGAAGCTTTGAATAATCCTATTTACAAGCATGGAAAAAGGATATTTACTCTAGAAGAAATTGTTTTAGAATGAGGAGCCATACCAGTAATCCTGTTGTAAAAATCTTAATGTAATCCTATTATACATTCAGAAGGGTTGCGACTTAGTCTCAAGATAATGTGCATAGATTTGCCACATTGCTGTAATTGTCATTGAGTTTCCTGACTCAGTGAAGCTCTGATGGATTGAGCTTACAATTTGTGGTTTGCTGGCATTGCAAATAAATACAAAAGCTTGCAATAAGGATTATTCTAGCTACTGTAGTAATTACTGTGTATCCACTGGAGCACATTTTTTTTTTTACAACTGTGCTGTACTTGACATACATCTTGCTGTATTTCTTTATTACAGGACACTTTCAATGACTGCATTACTAAGAGACTTAGCTTGCTGCTCTCGAGAGGAATGGTGCGGCTAATCATTATTGACTCCATTGCTGCCTTGTTCAGATGTGAATTCAGTACCAAAGATTCTGTCCAGAAAGCTAAATATTTACAGAGATTTGGGGCAAAACTTCACAGATTAAGCTGCAGGTTTCAGACCCCCGTAATATGCATTAATCAGGTAAGGTAGCAGAGTTTGCTTAACCTTAGCAACATCCCATTAATTTCATGACAGGCATATGCCTGTAACTGTTTTTTAATATTTGACTGGACCTTGATTTAAACACTTTATTGACATTCATAGTTAAGAATTGTGCAGAATGCAGCTGCAAGAGCAATCATGGGCTTTCCCAAATATGCCCATGTTACACCAACACTCCGCAGTCTGCATTGGTTGCCGATCAG
Source organism: Erythrolamprus reginae (assembly GCF_031021105.1). NCBI lineage: Eukaryota > Metazoa > Chordata > Lepidosauria > Squamata > Dipsadidae > Erythrolamprus > Erythrolamprus reginae. The sequence goes on from NC_091950.1 coordinate 47,942,477, forward strand.
TTTCCGGTCACAATTCAAAGTGTTGGTTATGACCTATAAAGCCCTTCATGGCACCGGACCAGATTATCTCAGGGACCGCCTTCTGCTGCACGAATCCCAGCGACAAGTTAGGTCCCACAGAGTGGGTCTTCTCTGGGTCCCGTCAACTAAACAATGCCGCTTGGCGGGACCCAGGGGAAGAGCCTTCTCTGTGGCGGCCCCGGCCCTCTGGAACCAACTCCCCCCAGAGATTAGAATTGCCCCCACCCTCCTTGCCTTTCGTAAGCTGCTTAAAACCCACCTCTGCTGCCAGGCATGGGGGAATTGAGATACACTTTCCCCCTAGGCCTTTACAATTTTATGCATGGTATGTCTGTATGTGTGTTTGGTTTTTTATATTAATGGGTTTTTAATCATTTTTAGTATTGGATTATTTTGTATACTGTTTTATTATTGTTGTTAGCCGCCCCGAATCTCCGGAGAGGGGCGGCATACAAATCCAATAAATAATAATAATAATAATAATAATGTAATGTTTGGATGTAAAATTCTGTCTCTCATCATAATTAAGATTGGTTAATTAACTATAGTTTAGCCAAAGTATTTTATTTCAAGTAAATAATTTGAAGTAAAATTCTTTCTTTCTTTCCTATTAATACATTTTGATAAAGCATTGAATGTACGTTTTTTCTTGATTTCTTTTTCATATTCTAGGTAACTGATGCAATGAGTGAGAGGGAAGATGCTGTTTGGAATACTCAAAGGTGAGTGGAAAAAGAAATTCAGCAAGCACATGTGCATGCACGCGCACACACAAAGAGAAAAAGATCTAAACACATAGCACATACGTGTTGCATGTGTGTGGTAGTGTGCATGTGCTGGTGCTGGGTTCTTCTAAGCCTACCTAGAATGACTCATTTTGAGTTGGAATGATGTAAGAATTACTATTGGATTCTATGGCTAGCCCCAAACACAAGGTGTAAACACCTGATTTTAGATGGATTCTTTGTAACCGTGATGAGTGAAGCTGTAAGCAGCCACACCTCTATTCAACAGAACTTTCTTCTTAGTTAAAATAAGTTTTCAACAGACAGCATGTCTCCTCAGATTAATACGATGCAATGGAATACATTTTACTAATGTGATTTTGAAGCATTTAATATGATATTATAACATTTGCTAGGACAGATCACTTATAAACATGAAATGGATCAGTGCATTAATATTGCCGCCAGGCAGGGGGGAATTGAGATACTCTTTCCCCCTAGGCCTTTACAATTTTATGCATGGTATGTCTGTATGTATGTTTGGTTTTACAATAGGGGTTTTTAACTGTTTATATTGGATTGTCATATGCTGTTTACTACTGTTAGCCGCCCCGAGTCTACGGAGAGGGGCGGCATACAAATCCAATAAAATAAAATAAAATAAAATTTAAAGAGTTCAACAAAATTGCCTTAAAGGGTGTCAAGCTCACGTTGTCGTGGTGACATCATGTGACTATCAGGACTTTTCCCTTTCGTTAAACCAGGCATGGTCATGGTCAGCGCATGATGCACCCAGCTTGCAGGCCATTGAATTTGACAGCTCTGCCTTAGATCAAACCATATAAATAATTCATCTATCTCAGGATTATGTAAATTTTGGGCTGTGGGGAGCTGCACAATTCTGGAACAACAAAAAGTAGATTTAACAATGGAATTTAAATGCAATAGTTATATGAATACTATTTATTTCCTCTGTGTTTAATAAGGTTTCTTTTATTGCAAATGCAATTTGCCTAGTCCACGAAATCAATTTAAAAACAAGCTTATTTCCCCGTAGTTCAAATTGAATAGAATATTTTGTAATTGCTGGCTTTGTGTTTCAGCTGCTCAGCCAGGACTGTTGTTCCAGCACTGGGAATAACTTGGTCTAATCAGCTGTTGATGAGACTGATGGTGTGTCGTACTGTAAAGCAAGCACTGACCGGTGGAGAAACACTCTATAGTAAAAGTGACCTTCGAATGTTAAGAATTATTTTTGCGCCTCATTTGCCCCAGCATTGTTGCTATTATACTGTAAATTCGGAAGGTGTAAAAGGAATCAGGAAAATCAATCATGATTATGAAGAAACGTAAAGCAGTATTTTTAACCATTTTTAACCAATGGAGCTAATATATAAAAAATCTTCAATCTGTTCCTGCGATTGTATCATCCTATTTATCTATTGCATTATCCTGTCTGCTCAGCAAAATGCCTGCTCGGCAGAATTCTTGTATTATTTGATCTGGATTGTGCTCGCAGAATGACAGAAAACAGTAATTTGAACTCCAGTTTAAACTACAAAAATAGAACAATTGAAACTTCAGTTTATAAAAGAATCCTCTTTAGCAGTACAAAACATATATATTACAAACTTCTGATACAATAATTTTGAACTGAAAAACCTTTGAAGCTTAAACTGTATTTCTAGAAAGAAAATTCTTTGCCGTCAGCAGTTACATTTACATGTATTTAATACAGGATTAACTTGCCCTACTGACAGTGCTTAGGCCGAAATAATAACTTAAGAGATCCATTTAAAACATGCTGCACTCTTTTAAAGTCAGGGTAGACTATTAATGACATGATGCAGCTTACTAGCATAGCTAGGGAATTCTTTTCCTGGGGAGATTTAGTTGGGTCTCATGTTCACCTTTAAAAGAACAAAGCTGAAAATGTATTTTTTAAAACTTTTTTCCTGCTGTTTTAACTTAAGAAGAAATATTTATATTCTGGCTGCGCACTAAATGTAAATAGAGGTAACTTCCATGGTAATCTCTACACAGGAAAAATAATTTGATTTTCTAAATTTCTAAAAATATAAAAATACACAAGAACCGCAAGAGATTAAACTTACTCGATGTAAGTTTATGTCCCCTATCTTAAGGGGGAAAGAGAACAAGATTTAAATGTACATATTTATTTACTATTTATTTAAATGATTCATGTGGCTGCCCAACTTGCAAATAGCAATTCTGCAGAGCTTATACATAGCTAATTTTTTAATCCTTCACAGCAGAGTTTAATTAGGGCCAAATCCCAACCGATTCAAATTAAAATCATTTCAGAAAGGGAGTTGCTTCTTACCGGACATGCCCTTTTACTGAGAATCGAAGGGAGAGGCCAGGATGGGTTGCTGTAGTTCTATAGCTCTATGGACTGGGTTGAATTTTCTGAGGACCCGCCTCCCTAGTGCCGTTTCCTCAGTTGACAACAAATCCAAATGCCACCTCAGCAGAAGTTAATGTGTCAATCTGGTAGCAGCAGATGAAAGGAGATACTGATGTCCAAGTCGCCTCCCTACAGATTTCCTTGACTGAAGCCGGAGTAGCCCAGGCCACTATGGTAGCCATACTGCACCATCACGCCTTGAGGCACCTGAAGAGAATGTGCCTTGTATGCCCGGGAGATGCAGGCCGAGCCACCTACTGACCGTGGAAGGTGAGATCTTCTGGCCAAGCAACAATGGACAAAAAGATACGAACAAGGTCTCTGTGTCAGGCCAGCTTTTGAATTTACATATTAACCTTGGGCCTGACAGCCTCTTTCAGAAATGAGCGGTTCTGCAGATATAAATGTGGAGAGCCCTCCACACGTCCAGAGTATGCCAACGGAATTCTAACTCATGTTGCGGCTCCAGACATGTTGGGCAAGACCAACTCCTGAGCAATGTGATGGCCATTAAAAATTCCACCTACCACAGTAAGAGTCGTAGGCAAAGCTTCCATACAGGTTCAGAGCCTGAAAAACTATTCGAATCCCAAGTGGGATAGCGGTGTACAGTGGGGGAATTAGATCCCCCTATCGGCAGAAATGTCCAGATGACGAACTAGGGAATCATGATCCCGAGTCCCAAACAGAGCCCAAGGCAGCAATCTGCCACCACAACATGTTGGGTGAAAGGCCTTTCTCAAGAGCATCCTGCAGGAACTCTAGAACCTGTTCAACACCCACCCCTGAGTGTCCAACTGGTGCTCACCCCACCAGACACTAAAGGCCTTCCAGGTCGCTTCATAAATACGCATGGTGAAAGGCGGTCTGCATCTTCTGAATGACCCTATTGGAGAATAATTCCCGGACTAGGAGATCCTGCTCAACCTCCAAATGGTTAACTGAAGCCATTGAGGGTCCGGATGGTAGATGGGGCCCTGGCTGACCTGGTCAGCAAACCATGGGCATTTGGGTCAGTGGAGTGCCACCAACAGTAACTCCACCTCTTCCTGCAGCACCTTCCAAATTATGGCCAGGAGAAGGGGCAAGAATGGCATAAAGGAAGCCCCTGGGCCAGGGACACCTGAGGGCATCCACCCACGAGGACGGGAAGCTGGAGCAATATCAGGGAAGATGCACATTGTCTGATGAGGTAAACAGGTCCATGCCAGCGAAACCTCTCGAACAGTACTAGGAACAGCCTGGAGTCCAGATACCGCTCTGACTGGTTGACTCAGGCCCGACTCCCTAGATTATCTATAGGGATCAGGTCAGGCGAGCTGGCCAATCAAACACAGTAATCCCATAGTCACTGAACCAGGCTTTGGTGCTTTTGGCAGTGTGGGCAGGTACCAAGTCCTGTTAGAAAATGAAATCAGCATCCCCATAAAGCTTGTCTGTGGAAGGAAGCATGAAGTGCTCCAAAATCTCCTGGTAGATGGCTGCTTTGACCCTGGACTTAATGAATCACAGTAGACCAACACCATCAGGTAACATGGCTCCTCAAATCAGCAGACTGGAAACTTCACACCAGACTTCAAGCATCTTGCAGTGTGTGCCTCTCCATTCTTCGTCCATACTGGGTCCCTGGGTTTCCAAATGAGATGCAAAAAATTAAACCCAGTCCATAGAGCTATGTGACTATACCAACCCATTCCTGGACTCACTGGCTCAGCACCTGGGAGAAAAACAACTTGTCAAGGTCTTCCGGAAAGCCAAGAGTTGGGATAATCCAACTCTGATGGAAAGGAAATTACATAGGGCTGATGTAGTAACAGAAGACAACATTTCTAATCCTGATAACTGACACTATTTCATTAGGACTTGAAATATCCATACATACGTGTTGGATTCCATGAGATGAGCAGGGATAGTCTGCTGATTAAACTTCACATTATCATATCATTGTCAAATATTGTGCCTATATACTTAAGTTTGTTACACAGTTTCTCCCACATCAGACTTTGGGAGATGTTTTTCCTAAATGCTGTAATTGATTTCTGCAGTTACCTGAAGAAGCTTCTCAATGCAATTTATGGATGATTAAATGTAGAGTATTACTTCACTTTGTGTTGTGTGTCTGGAAATATTTTATTATACTGTATTTAAACATAAATCCCCATTATCACAGGAAGTCCTGTTCAAATAATATTTAATCTAGTTAATCTTATTCATTAAAACATATTCAGATCACAAAGTTTTGGTTAGCATGTTCTAGTAAATTATGAAATTACTCTATTAAAACACACTTTATTCAAGGATAGGAAATCCTAGACCTAGACTCTATTTGTCCGAATAAAGTATTTGCCAATACTTTATACTGCCAATAAATTCTCTCTGTAGGAGAAATGTATGAGACTTTTTTATTTCTTAATAATCTATACACTATTAATTAAGCTTTTGTTTAAGCTAAAGTTTTTACATTTTGGTTAGCAATTTCAATGTACTTTAAATCATGTTTAACAAAAATGATTATCAAAAGGTCAGGTAAATACTAAAATAGATAGTAATAACATTTTAACACACTGAACAAATGTTGAGTACTGCAGCAGCAATGGAGAATCTTAGATTTTCATTTGTGCTGAATCTTTTTAATTATGTCAGAAATGTCTAGAAAATATCTGGTGGGAGTGTTTTGTCTCCATTATGACTGGAAGAATTAAGTGATAGAACTTTTGTTAGATTCCATTTTAAGCAGACTTCAGAACTGGATTATTTTACTAGAAAAATTTAGATGACCATTTGATTAAATAACTAAATAATTAAACACATTCAGCTTCCCTAATACAAACTATGTTTACTTACATTACAAACTTATTAAAAGTTGTATATATGTTTAGTAATTTTCCAAAATAATAATACACTTGACTTTGGCTGGATTGTTGTTCTGAAAATATTTAACAATGTTGTCTTAAGTTTCCAGCTTACTAGAAATACTATAACAACTTCAGCAGAACAATGAACTGAAGATAAAACAAACAGTTCAAATTAAACGAAAACATGTCCTTGTCTCCAATGCAATATTCTTCAGGGTATTAAAGACAAATGTTCCAAATGTAATGCTACATTTTTTAAGGAAAAAACCTTATTCTTCACAGAGAAACAGGCAGCATTACTCAAGATTGTACATTTGTAGGATAAATTTATTTCATAAATTCCTCAAACATTCATTTGAAATGTGAATCAGTACACAATAATCTTGAAGTACAAGTTGTTTAATAGGTACACAGAAGTTGGGGATGAAGCCCTCTGTAGAGAATTAGGGTTGGATATAGCAGCATATCTTGTATATGCAGTAGTGGGGTAGACTCTATGGGATAATGGGGTGGAATTACAAAAATGATGGTTTGAAAGAACATGGACTATGTGAACATAGTTATTTTCTAAGTCAATATTTTAAGATGTTTGGATTTCAACTCCCAGAATTCATAGCTGCTTGCTATGTTGTTACTCCTGTTGGCCATAAAGTGAATCCCACTTTTAATAGTTCTTTTTTGTGGCAGTTGTTACGCAAATGCAGTGATTAAGTGAACCAATGGTTCACTACAGGTATGGTTTTGCCAAAACCCAGAAATGCTGGTTTTCAGCAAAATTTCATAAAACATGATCACAGAACATTGCAAATGGCTGTAAAGATGGCTTTAGTTTTGCATGCGCAAAATGCACACTTTTGGAACTTCAAATATGGATTGAAGTACACTCCCCCTTCGTTCTATTGAAACTTCCGAGGGTTGCTAAGCAACCAATGTTGAAGACTAATTGCAAACATTTCATGCATAGGTTTTCTGACCCTCTAATAAAGAAATCACATTTACGTAGCTCTGTTTAATTCTTTATTTTTTACACTTTGAGAGTAACAAGAAAGCTTTAAAAATGAAACAAATACTTCACAACTCTGTAACAGATTAAAACAAAACAAAAGAGACACCATGCTATATACTTCTGAAGAGAGTCTGCTTCTTTAGCCTAAGGCAAATATTTTTGTTCTAACATCCATTTAAAATCAAAATAAATTAAGGAAATTGTGGTGGCAAATTGAAAATATGCTTTTCCAATTAAAAAAAACAGACTTCATGACTTTTAAAACAGTCACTTTTTTTAGTTTTGCAGATAAATTGATCATGCATTATTTTTCCTGTAAGAATAAAATTCCTCATTAGAACAGTTCTGTTTTAAAGAATGCAAATCTTTAAAATAAAATATGGAGAATCAAATCTAAAAAACTGATTAAGTCTATTTCCATTTTAATATTTTCCAGTGTTAAAACTATACTGTTTAGAACAGGGATGTCAACTCGTGGCATTGTCACGTGACATATCGGAACTTTTTTCTCTTTCACTAAACTGGAGGGGGGGGGAGACAGTCAGCATGTGATGCACACCGCGAATTTGATACCCCTGATTTTGAACTACATGTAGTCCTCAACTTACAACCATGATGGAAATCAAATTTTCTGTTGCTAAGGGAGACAGTTGTTAAGTGAATTTTGTCCCATTAACGCCCTTTCCTTCCACCGTTGTTAAGTGAATCTCTGCAGTTATTCAGTTAGTAACACGGTTGTTACTCTGGGACACTACAGCAGTCATAAATGTGCGTCATGTGCCACAAGTTTAAATGTTGGTCATATGACCATGGGATGCTGCCACAGTAGTGTGAAAAACAATGCCACTGTAATTTTGAACTATCATTTAATTAACTTGTAAGTAAAGGACTACATAATACAACTTATTTCTTTTTAAAAACTATTTTGTTGATTTTTCTCTGATTATAGTATCCTTAAGTGCTCTGAAGCGAGTTTCGAAAGGGTATGTGAATTACTCCATATCAGCAGTTATGCTGAATATTCTACCATTACACAATAGCCCCATCAGTGCTGCCATACATAAAGTGCACAGATGAAATGCCATTAGTTACATCCAGTTTTGCGGTAAGTCATACATACACGATACAAAAACTATTTAATTTACTATTTGAAGCCATAGAACTGCACTTTGATAATTACACGTAGATTAAGAATTACAGTAATGTGTTTTTTAAAGTATTTTTTTCTTATTTAATTTTGAGATATACAATAATGAAATAATGTTTCATATTTTTAAAAGGGAATATTCATAACTTCAGCAAAATATAAACATGTTCTAGTAAAACATTTTTTTTACATGAACTTATGTTACAAGTATGTATTTTGTACTTCAGCAGATTTCATAGTCGCAGAGTTCAGTGGGAAAATTGACCTTGTTAACAAATTGGTGTATTTCAACATTGTAAACAAATTCAGTAAAACACTATACAATCTGTTTCAGAAATATATATATAATAAAAATATTTAATTTTACATAATCAGAGGAATTATTAGTTTAACACAAAACATATTTTAGCCAGCTGGTTTAACATTGTTAAATCTAAACAGCATTCCTGCTTGCAAAGAGAGATATCTGTAGTAAACATCTGAATTGTTTTCCATGAAGCATTTTATTGAAACCAGATGCTACTATTGCCAATTTTTCATAAATTTTTGTGTGTGTGTGCATGTGCGTGCACGCGCACACACACACACACAAATAACTACTGAATCAAGGCAAGTTTTCTAAATCACCATTTTTAACAGAATAACAAAATTAGAAGGGACCTTGGAAGTCTTCTAGTCCAACCTCAAGGTTTCTTTCAAATATTTGTATTGGGGCCAACTAGACTCTTGGGCATCTTAAATAGATATAGAATCATCTATTAAAAATGTAGCTTAAGTAAACGATATTTAATATTGCAACTTATTTTTTTATAAGACAAAAAAATGTGATTTGGGAACTAATGAACAATATTGCCTTATAAAATATATAATGTAATGGGCAATTTAGATTATCACTATCACTATTTTAGAATAAAAGAAAAAAAACTAAAGAGAAAAAAATCTATCAGAATGATGTTGCTGCCAAGACACTTAATGTGCAGATGTCAGATAGATTAATATTGCAACTGAGTTTTCAATTAACTGCTGTTTTACTTAAAAACCCCAGAGTTGTGAGAAATGGCAATCTTCCTAACAGGAAGAAACCGCATAGTTACTACTCATGCTACTTTCTCTTTGTTTCACTTGAACGCCTCAAACCTATTTTTCAGATTACAGTTATGAGGTCCAAAAGGGATTCGCTGACAGATGTAGACTTAATTGGATGGCCCTGTTGTTTCCACAGATACATTTCTAAGACAGGGTTAAATCATTTATTATGAAGACGTGTACTTGGTAGGAAAAGTTTAGAGATGTATATAAAACACAGATTGTTGCTTAAGCTACTTCTAAGAGTAGAAAAATTCCTTTATAATAGGAGTTTTTGTTGGCGAGGACTCAATTCTTCAAATAGGTACAACAGATGCACAAAGTTATTTCTGCACCAAATACAAGAGTCTAATGAAATGAATGGCATGTAATACATTTTTCCACAATACTCACTTAAATTAGTGAAAGGCTGAAATGTTTGTATCATGAACTGGAAATATATGGTAACTTTCTGTAACATTGCAGAAGATATATTATATCCATAAATTCCTCAATAGTATATCAGTAGAGTGATAGTTTATCACAACTGCCCATCCCATAGCATGTATATTCACTTTTCTAACCAAATGTATTGAATAAATTGCTTCAAAGAAACGTATCAGGTAATTTTTTTTCTCTCATTTTTTATTCACAGATAAATCCATAATAAGCAAGGCAGGATAGTCAGATGACTAAGAACCAAGTTTAGCTCAGTCATACAGATTAGCCACAAATATTTATTTCCCATGTTAGAATATTAATATTTTAGGTCATTCACTTATTCGTAATACATAACACTAGATTTTTCTTCTAAAAATAGATTATCCTATAATTTCCAGAATTTTAAGTCTAGATGACCTGAGAATTCATCTCAGCTGGAGGACATAAAGTAATATTCATAAATTCTACTGGACAGATCAACATTTTAGTCCCACCGAATGAAGAAACGGCTATTATGGTTCATTCCTCTAAGCATATTACTACACTTTGTTATAAGATCAAAACAAGAGGGCCAAGGGCTGTCCCCCTTCAACTTTTTAGCAGCATATATTTTCAACTTTCATTTAGGCTGTATGCATGCAAGAGGTAATTTTATAAGAATATAAAGCTAAATATGAATATTCATTTGAAAAAAAAAATTAAACACAGGACAATGTAATTCACAACCATGTTACCATACAGAAGAACATTTTGTTTATTTTTTCTCCTTAATAAAATAAAAATGGAAAAATTGTTAAAAATAAGGAAAATTAGTAATATTTTAATAACATAACCACTTCATTCCAAAGAGCTTTGAATTTTATGCTCTTATTCTCAAACATATATTGAATAAGGCATATTTATAGTCCACTTTGAGTAACAGACTGAAATTGTATTAGAATATGCCACCATGTAACGTAAAGCCTTTTCAGACAGGAATGCCAAATACAACAACTTAAAAATTGAGTCATTGTATCTTACTTCAGCTTTTTGGTTTCTTTCTATTTGCTTTCCAAAGTCAGTTCAGAATTTTAGAATTTAAACTAAGATGGTTAAGAACAATATAGCCAACTCCACTGTGAACCAGCAAGTATAATTCACTGAGATTTACAAATTATATGCAATGTTCTCACAAAAGCCCTAGACAGTCAGCAGCATTGACAAGATCTCAGTTTTCATTTAAAGATTGGACTGATGTAGCTTCACCACAAATCTTGTTACATGTAATTTTTTATAAAACTAGAATACATACATTCCTTTTAGTGCTTTAACCTCTGCAGTTCACATTAACATTGACTGTACTGCAAGAAAGTAAGCAAAATTAATTGAGCTTGGTTATTCCTATTGGCCAGAGATTTAATTTTCTTGATATACAATCATGACTTGCACACATTTCCTACTTCCTGCTTGCAAATAATAGTATTGCTAAAGGGAAAGAGATAAACATCCGTTCTTATCTAGTCCCCTGAGAAGATAAAGGCTTTATCACACAAATGAGTAATAGTCCAATAGAAGATTGAAAACGTTGCCACTAATAGGCTTTTTTTTATCCTGACAAATTTCTTATGAGACCTTCTTGCAAGCCACAACTTCACAGTAGAGTACTTATTTTTCCCCCTTTCTTATTCCAAACTGAAATAGAAGTCAGATTCAAGAGGCAGTTAGTACTTATAATTCTGGACTGAGAAAAAAGGAGTGTTCTGTAGTAATAAAATGAAAAAACCCAAAAACCTGATGAATTTAGCTTATTCTGCTTTTCTCTTCCACATTAATGCAAACTGCACCACTTTCATTAATTTTTAGACTGAAGAAAGCCACAATTAATTGGATATTGTCATTTTCAAGAGGTGTAAATTATTCTATTCCAATTAACCAGTATCTTGCCTTCCTGTTTTAAAACCTGAATGTCATAAGCTATATGACAATTTTCGTATTTGTAATCTATAATGTATACAAAGTCATTATTCCTTATAATGATGAACTTAATGTAACCCTTAATTCTAGCAAATGCGTACATACTGAATGGATGCTCCTGTAACAGTTTTAAAACAACATGTTGAAGAAAGCTTTTGCATTTTTTGTACTTTAGTTCCTTTTTCTATTTTGTGGGCATATTTTCCTCTGCTTATGAATACTGCTATACATCTATCTGTTAACACAACTCCAAATTGCTAGTAACAATGCAATAAACTAAGCATGCTTCAGAAAGAAGCTAATTGTTAACTCTAGGATTCTTTAAAATGCCAGTTATTTTAAGAGAGCCTAGAAATAGTCCATTCTGTTATGTCTTTAACCTAAAAAGTGCTAAAAAGATCATATTGGGGACCCCCAAATCCTATGAATCTCAGTGCTTCATGATTCATGCGAACATTTTTAGCTAGCATCTGTTCCAGAACATCAGTGGGCCAAATCAGTGTGACTGACACTCTTAGCTCTTGAATCTGTCAGACAATTAGTTCGTCCCTGCATAGGAAAGAGAACAGAAAGAGTTTATATACAGTTCTAAATTGTGCCATCAGTCATTTAAAAATACAAACTCCGAATGAACAAAATGCATGGTAATCCAAAATAAAAAACAAAGATTGTTGTTGTACCTAAAATTAGTTTTAGGATCTTAACTGAATTTCAAGATTGTTCAGCACACTTTCACTAGATAGGCTTTATTCCAACATGCAAAAAGAGCATTTGGTAGCTTTATCAGTGCCTGATTCAGTTCCTTACTGAAGGAATTCAAAAAGCTCCAAATTAAAGTACCCTTTTCCGCCACAAGCATAAAACTGGAAGTATTTGCTTCTGTTCTCAAACTGGCTATCTGAAAAACACGTGTTCAGTCTAATCATTTTTATTAGACAAAATAGCCAACTGTACTATCAGATTTTTTTATCTGGTTTTATTCATGTGAGCATGAAACATCTTCAAAACTGTTATTTCAGAATTTAAGATGGAAATTTTGTTTTTAAATCCTAAATTCTATGGTTTGTATGATAATATTGACTGATAAAGAGTTCTGCCACAGCATACTAAACTCATGAAAATACAGCAACTTCAGCAAGTAAGAAAAAAATAGTGTTGCATCCTGGAAATGCTAAGAACTATGATTATTTGTAATATAAAATGCACATCAAGTATCATATATTTATATTATAAAAATAGAACCATTTTACATTTTTTATGTCCATGCTATTTAAATATTTAGCCTTACAACTGTATTAAGATAAATGTCTAACAAACTGAAGACTTTATCCTTTCAACTATTTTACTTTTATTAACCCTTTACTATATTCAAAAGATGTTGGCAGCATTTATAAATAGTTCCATTTTTAAAACTGAAGTTCTTAATTGGGGTATTTTATTTTGGACTTTACATGAATGCAAGAATATTTCAGATAACTAGAACTACTTATGTATAGGTTTTTGCTCTCCTGGTGTTACATGTTAGTATTGAAACATCTGCTTCATTGTCAACTATGTTAGTGGAAACTATAGGGTTAGTTAACAGCCACAACATAACATTGGTCATTTAAACAAGATTATTAAACATGACAAATATTAAAACACGTGAAGGAGAATCTTCATGCAGATATTAAGATGTGACTGAGTTAATATTTTGTGATCTCATTTTTCCTGATGGAAAATTGTAGCACTATCCATTGATTTTCATTAGCAAATACTATGTAGAAATTGAAGTTTGAAAAACAATCCTTATAAAACGCATTGGTTAGAGTTTGAAAATATTTTTGCCAGCCTAAATCTTCCTGTAATTACTCAGGGCCACAATTTATTTTTATTTATCACCCCTTGGAAAGGTTAAAGTTGCTCTAGAGCAGGGGTCTCCAACTTTGGCAATTTTAGACTTGTGGGCTTCAACTCCCAAAATTCCTCAGGCAGCATTTATTTTAATCCTAATCAGTGTGACACTAAACTGCAAATGCCACTTAAAATCCCTGAACTGTGAACCCTGCAAATTTTAGAAAATGTTAATATAAATGGTTCTGGAAAAGCATTTTGAGGATTTTGAAAAACTATTATACGGTAAAATAGTATAAAAAGGATAATATTTCTGAACGAGGGACTCGAATATCAATGAATTTATGTGTAATTTCTAATGCATTTACTATACTACAAGTCATTACTGAATAACATTGTCCATACATAATACAATAAAGATAATACAATATCTGCTGCTTGAAATTATTTGTAAATGGCATACAGACACCTCTCATAGCTCTATTAGCCTCTGCTTCTCTATCATGGGAAAGACAGTATAATATAGTTTTTTTTCTCCCACATATAGCTTTATTACTATATTTTTCAGAGTATAAGATGTACCTTCACCACCACCACCCCAAAATGGGAACAAATCCAGCCCTTTTGGCCTCCTGGACCCTCCTCGTGTCACATTTTAGGTCTCCCTTGCCCTCAGAAATACTCTGCAGTGCTCCGCAAGACCTGCTTTCACAAAAATGGGCTCATTTTTGGGTTCCCAAGTCCTCCACGCATTTGCCCTCTCCAGTTCCAGAATCAATCTGGAGGCCAAAAACAATCTGCAGGGTATATTTTTGGCAAAAAGGGGCCGTGTGGAGCACTGCAGAGTGCTTCTGGGGCCTGGGGAGGGCAAAAATGTGACTTTGCCCGCCCCAGAGGGCAAAAGAGAGAGGGCTTAGGAGCCCACAAAAGGACCCATTTTTGATGAAAACGGACCATGCAGAGCATTGCAGAGTGCTTCTGGGGATCGGAGAAGCTCTCCACGGCTTCTGGGGGTCAAGGAGAGCGAAAACATGACGTGTGGGTGTCAAAAACTATTCTTTTCTTGTTTTTCTCCTGTAAATTTAGGTGAGTTTTATAGTGGGAAAAATACAGTATATTTTTCATAATCTCCAGATAGCTTCATTCATACATTTATGACTTACTCTCTTCACTACCAAAAAACATAGACATATGCAAGAAATGCAAATTCACAACCCAAGAAGACATGTTTGATTACACAACACCTGATTGTAGTCTGAAGTGCATGGTTCTGTCACCTCATTTGCTATCTGTATGAAAGACTTATTGTTTCTATTGACAACACTGGAATTTGCCCTAAAATATTCAGAGAATAGAAAGAGCAATGAATTAGCAGCAATCAACAGTATATAAAAGGGTAAAACTGCAAATGGTGATGGCCATTTTAAATAAGGAAGTTGGGCCTACATACTAGAAGCTCTGAAATAGATTGTTGCAGTGTTATGACATTAAATTAGGAATGAAACACTATCATACTTAGTTCCATATCTGAGTTTGGGGTCTGATATGCCCAAATTCGTCATTTTATCCATACCTATTTTAAGCCCTGCCAGTAATGTCTAGTTGCATAAGAATATTATCGGGCTTCTTACTTGAAAATGATCTTCAGTTGTTTTGCCACCCACGTTAAGAATATTCATTGAACTGGCACGCTTCATGCTGGACAGTGAACATGCAATGATAAACCAATCAGAAGAGCTGAAAATTGAAAGCTCTGAATACACAAAACATATATAACAAGAAAATAACGCCTACCCTAATAACACTATTATGACTGAAAGAAATACAATTTAGTGTATATATATATTTCTATATTTACTACAAAAGATAATAAAATTTAAGATTATTTTAAGTACCATTTTATTAACAATTAAATTATTTTATTCTTAATTTGACAATCCCACCATAGAATTTCTAAAACTGAAACTATCATACTGTTGTAAATCATTATTTTAAAGGTAGATATCGTACTACTGGTACCTATTTTTTAAAAAAAATCCTATAGTTAAGAACATGTCATTCATTCTTGTTAACTAAATGGACAAAAATAGCCCATCTTGACTTGTCCCGTAATAGCTTTAATTTAAATTAAATATTTACAATTATTGATTTTAAAAGATTCTCTTTTCTTGAGATAGTTTCTCAGATCGAGATTGCAGATTGTAGAATATAATACATATGAGGCATTACCAAAATTCTGCCCTAATATTCTGCCAACTGAAATCCACAATCTGCAGAGGAGATTTGGTAGCAAATCTTATTTATTAAACAATGTAATCAACTCTTAAGCCCCAGAGGATGTTATTATTATCATATTTAGCTGTGACAATGCTTGTAGAATTTCTATGGTATATTCCAAGATTGATTGAACAATTTCCTACATTGAACTACACTATAATAATTAGGGGCTTATAAAATTTTAAAGGTTTACCCTTAATGATTTAAAACCAAGTACTATTTTTCTATACTTTTGGTGTGCTCAGCACAGCAAACATTTGCACTAATTTTCGATGACGTAAATGTAGGCAAAACCTGGACATATGCCAGCTAGGATTCTTATGAACCTTTAAGGTTTAAAACAGTAAAGTTGGGTAATTAATTACACTTGGACATTTTAGGATGAAAAATTCGAGATAGCTGGCTATTAATTTACGCTAGTTGTTTGATAAGTTATACGGGAAGGGATTTTTTAATGGAAATTTGCAACAGTTTATTCCCCGCACTGCCAAGGTAAGATTGTGGTAGCTGAAATTATTTGATTTTATAGATTTGTGTAGTGAGTAAAGCAAGTGTATATCAGTAGACAGGCACATCCTTTGGCACAGATTAGCCAAATGACAGCCCCAGCAACACATACACACATATATATTGTTCTCATCTATGCATTCCTAATGGTAAGTAGTACCATTAATATAACAAGCTTTGGAAAGTCAAGAAAATTTATTATAAACTAAGGTATACAAAATAAGAAATATTTACACTGTATTAGTGCCAACAATAACAATATTTATGCATATCCAAGAACTTCAGTGCATGCATATTAAAATACAGGTGTTATCAACATAAAGTAGTAAGTCATGCGATATTTACATGTTAATTATTTATTTATATATTTATATGTACTATTAAACACATACTGTTAATCTTAAAATGTTTAACACAGCACAAGTATGAAAATCTGAGTTTATCAGTTTCTAAATGATAATTATTCACAAGTGAAACTGAAACGTTAAATAACCAATTTTTAAAAACTGACTTCATACCTAGGGTGATATAAACATAACTTTTGGAATACAAGAAGTAGTATAGTATATGACCATTGCAAATACAAAACCACATCTAGTTTTTATGTGTTTCAAAATTTCCTTCTGCATTAGAATCTGTAACCAGGTCATGATACTATTATTCTTGCAGCACCATACCTTCAAGTACAAACTAGTAAGGTACAGAAAAGTTCTAAGTTGGAGGTGGGTAGTGATGTAGATTGTTCTATAAAATACAAAACAAATCTAACCCTAATAATTGATATTATACGGACCAATGTTTTACTGATCACACATAAATATCATCATGGACAGATACCACTTCAAATGAGATACTAGTAAGAGGTTAAACTATATAACAGTTTGTATTTTAAAAAAGTAGGCTGGAATCGTGTTATTCCTCTATTTGGGCAAATTTCCACTTACAGCAGCATTCAAGGGGTCATACATGTTTTGAACCTATGGATTTATGATTCACAAACAGCAAGAGTTTATTTTTTCCAAGATCTTAAGCTTCTTAAGCCAGGCTGTCAAAAGCAATTTGTGATACTGCTCTGAGACCTGCTATTTTGAATCTAAAAATCATCATGGTCGTTTACATAAATAATGTTTTAAATACGTTTCTTGACTCTTATTTAAGGAAATGCAGCTGGATGAAAGTTATATAGTAACATGAAAGTAATACAGAAGAGAAGATATATATACGGTAATTATCTACAGTGACAATTTGAATATCAGAATTTAATTTTTTATAAAATAAAACTCCTACGGTGCCAAGTTAATTGTGACAAAGTAAAGCTAATTAACATAAAATGTAAGACTATTGGGTAACTTTTGTTGAATGCTGCCATCTACTGTGATTTACTAAATGAGAAGAGCTTGGAAGGTTTGAAAGCAAACAATCATCTGAAAAAAATAAAAACACTACTCCAAAAAGGAAAAACATGTTTTTTATTTAAAAGAGGGAAATACTGCAGTTCTGAAGGAATTCCGAAAAAGGAAGAAAAGTTAGAATAGATAAGATGGGAAAATACTATAGCTTGGAATAGAATAAAAAAAGCAATAATAATAATAATAATAATAGTAATGATGATGATGATGATGATGATGATGAATTTAGAAGGCTACTACTTCAATTGTAAGATATTTAAAAAATAAAAATGTATTTGAACTCCAGTAATTTTTTTTAATCAGGTAAACAAACTCTGAAATATTATAAAGGCAATTCATAGGGAACAAATTAATAATTTAGTTGATAAACTTTCCTTTTTATTTCTTAAAAATATAGGTAATTCTCTTTCAAAATTGAGTATAGAACTTTATAAAAGTAATACACAAATATTTCCTTCTCCCCATATCCAATACTATTCAAAAACTTGTATAGATTTATCAGAAAAAAGGATCTCAAATTAATAGAAATAGCAGATCTCAATAAGGGCACTTAAATAATACCATTATTTAACAATATTTTATAGAATGTATATTTTCAGAATAAAGTGGGTTGCTCTTTGGGAAGCAATGAAAGTACAGTGGTACCTCTTCTTACGAACTTAATTCGTTCCGTAACTAGGTTCGTAAGTAGAAAAGTTCATAAGAAGGAGCAATTTTCCCCATAGGAATCAATGTAAAAGCGAATAATGCGTGCAATCAGAAAACTCACCCCTTTTGCCTTATTATCACCGGCATTTGGATCCTTGTTTGGGGACGGATGGAGGGGGGGAAGACAGCGGAGGCTGCCCGGAGGGAGCCTCGTGGGTGGATTGACATGCGTGGGAAGCTGCCTGGTGGCTTGTCAACCGGCGGAGCTTCCACACTCCTTGAAAGTTTTCGGTGACGGCGGCAAAGGAGAATCCCGGCACTTCGGCTTCAGACAAGGCCAGTTGAATTGCAACTGCTGCCCACCAGGACCCTCCAAAACCAGCCCGTCTGCACCTCCCTCCTTCCTTCCCCTCTTTTTCTCTCTCTCTCTGGCTTTCTTTCTCTTTCTCTCTTGCTTTCTCTCTCTCTTTCTCTTTCCCTCCTCTTTCTCTTTTCCCCTCTCTCTCTCTCTCTCTCTCCCTCTGTCTGTTGCTCTCTCTTTCTCTCTCTCCCCCCCTCTATCTCACCCCCTTTCTTTCTCTTTCTCTCTCTCGCCCCCACCATGATCATCGGGCCGGTGCTTGCAGCGCGTGGATCTCGCCCCCCCGATCATCGGGCCAGTGCCGGCAGTGCATGGATCTCCACCCCGCCACGATCATCGGGCCACCCCTCCCGTCCGGCGGGCTGAAAAACATTTGCCTTTCGTCACTACCTGTCTCCAACTCCAATGCCCGGCTCCGTTGTGCGCGCCCTTGGAAAAGGCTGCGCAGGGGGTTGTTTTTAGGCGCGCGGATGCGTGGCTTAGAGGGAACATTGGTGGAAATGTGCATTTTCCATTCTGTCTTCCAAGCTACTCCCAGGTCCTCTAGCAAGCCTCTAAATAGATAGATAGATGGATGGATGGCTAGATAGATATTATCTATCTATCTATCTATCTATCTATCTATCTATCTATCTATCCATCCATCCATCCATCCATCCATCTATCTTCTATCCCTCTATCAATCATCTATCCATCTATCTATCTAGAGGCTTGCTAAAGAACGGGGCTTGCCAGAGAATGGAGCTTGCTAGAGAACGGAACGGCGAGGAGGACCCGGGAGTAGCATGGCAAACAGAATGGGAGACGCACATCTCCACTCACCTGCAGGCAGTGGGGAGAGTTTGTGAGGCGAAGTTATGGGCCGGGAACGGAGCTACAGCGGCGGCATTCCAGCTTCGGGGTTTCTGAGGGGAGGCTCATAGAAGTAGGGAGCCGCCGACTTGGCTTGGGGGCACTCCGAGCCGGACATCCCCCCAAGCGCTTCATCGCCTGCCGGGCAAGAGGGGGGGGCAAAGCAGGTGCGGTCGGGACAGCTTTGGAGGGTCCTGGTGGGCAGCAGTTGTAATTCCACTGGCCGATAGGCAGGAGGGGCAAGGAGGACTTAGAGCAGTTTCTCCTGGACGGAGAAGCTGCGTAGGCTCGCCGGGGCTGCTGAGGATCAGGCGGAGGGAGGTGAAGCGGTGGCCGGATTAGGACTCCGGGCCGCAACTTCAACTGGCCACCGCTTCTTTGGCGGGGAGACAAAGGGGAGTGCATGGCTGTCCCCACAGGCTCCGGAGGAGGAGGAAGGAAGGGAGGTATCTCGTCCAGCCGCTGGTAAGCAAAGGGAAAATCCCAGGCGCTTCGGCTGGCAACAGTCGATGCTGGCTATGCGGAGGCGGGGAATCCCGGCGGGGGCAGCAAGCAAACGGGAAATCCCGATGGAGGCATTCACAAGGCAGGGGAATCCCTGCAGCAGTAAGAGAGTGCATGCTCAGTAAGAGAGCGCACACACCCCAGCTTGGGTTCGTAAAGTGAAAATGGTTCTTAAGAAGAGGCAAACAAATCTTAAACACGGGGTCTGTATCTCAAAAAGTTCGTATGTAGAGACGTTAGTAAGTAGAGGTACCACTGTAATTAAGTATGTTTTTTTATTTGTAAACCAAACCTTTGAAAGTGATGAAAGCTTATGCTAATACAACATTTTAAATCAATATAAAAGACCTATAAAATGTATACATATTTCAAAGACAAATTAAAAAAGCTGGTTTTAGAAGGAAATGTATTCTTGAAAGAAGCAAAAGGTGCATTTAAGTGTATTTTAAGGGGGAAAAGTAGGTGGCTACCAGTTCAGAGAATAAAGTTTAATTGTCTTATCAGTAACCAAAATACTGAAATATTCCAAATTAGAAAGTGACAGAAATAGAAAAGATTATGGGATAAAGGCCCTGATGATTAGACAAAGCAAAAAGATAAGCAGAGCATCCATGTTTAATGTAGCAAAAAAAGAATCACATCTGATCTAGATGCATTCCTTGTTAAAGAGACTTTCCTTTACTACTGTTACCTGTTTTTCAAAGCACCATAGGTAGAAATAAATTGGTTTCTATATTTCTATATAGCAGTGGTTCTCAACCTAGGGGTCGGGACCCCCTTGGGGGTTGAGCAACCGTTTCACAGGGGTCACTTAAGACCATGGGAAAAGACCAATTTCCCATGGTGTTAGGAAGTAAAGTTTCTATTCTGATGCCTTGGACCATATTTTTTACAATCCAACCAATCAGGCGTTTACAGTGGGGTGTCCTCTGACCTTCCTGCCAATCAGCATAAAGCTCTGTTGGGAGAATTGGCACTAGACTTATGGTTGGAGGTCACCACCATAGTTCCTTCTAAGGTGCGCAGTGGGCTGGAGCGCACTAAAAAATGAAGCCTGGCGCACGCTTTTCTATGGCTGCTCAGAGAGGAGGGTGGTGAAGGACCCCCCTCACCACCGCCCCACCACCAGGTCTTTGCTGGAACCAGCAAAGTGGCGTTTCACTCCTCCGCCTCCTCCTCAGCAGCACCTCTGCAGGGCTTTGAAATGATGTCAAGCCCTGCGCCCAGGAAAGTGGCACACTTTTCAAACGCGCCACTTCCCTGGGAAGCCAGCTTTGCCTCCTCCTCCGCCGCCACGCTGGCGGCTGCCTCCTGCCGCTGGGTCCTCTCCACTGCCCAGAAAGAGAAAGAGAGAGCCGCTGTGCTGGTGAGGGGCCGGTGGTGGTAGAGGCACTGGCGGTGACGTCACATCAGTGTTGCTCTCAGAGACCATGGACGGCGGGGAGGGCTGTGATGGCCGGTAAGGAGGCAGCCACGGGTGGGGGGTGGGGAGAGCCGGCTGTCCAGGCGCCAGGAGTCCAGTGGGTACGTGTGGCCGAGTTCCTCCCGGGTGAAGCAAGCAAGAGAGAAAGAAAGCAAGCAAGAGAGAGAGAGAGAGAAAGAGAAAGAAAGAAAGAGAGAGGGAAAGAAAGAGAGAGAGAGAGAGAAAGCAAGAAAGCAAGAGAATGAGAGAGAAAGAGAAAGAAAAAAGAGAGAGAAGTGACTCTTGATTTAAAGCATATGGTAAAAAGCACCCAAATAATAACAGCCCCCAACCCTCATCTATTTTAGGAAATTGTTTAAGAGTTCTCTCTCTCTTTCTCTCTCTCTCTCTCTCTCTCACACACACACACACAAGGGAGGGAGGAGATGAATGGAAAAAGAGAGAAGTGAGAGGGGCGAAGAATGAGAGGAAGAGGGAGGAAGAGGGAGAAATGAGAAACAAATGAGAGAGAAAAGGGGGAGGGAGAGACAGGAGAGGTACCCAAAAATGAGACAGTGGTAGAAATTTGAGGAGGGATGATTGACTATTAAATATGGATTGACAATGGAATGATGGTAAAAGATATATTTAGGTGTTGTTTAATATTAGGATGTATTAATCCGTAAAATTGGATTAGAATTATACAACTATATTGAATTACATAGATAAAATTAATGGAAGATACATATGGTAAATAAGGGGTTTATGATATGTACTGTATGATTTTATGACTTTGCATTATGAATTTAAAATATACTTGAAAATGTAGAAGATTGACGAGAGTTAATAATAGTAAATGCTAAGTGCCTGAAAATTATTTGAGCTTGGAAATATTGAATGAAATCATAGCAAAGTAAATATGGAAATATATTAATTGATGCATTGGTGTTCAGATAGATTTTCATAGTATTATTAGATTACTATAATACTATGATAAATATTTAAGAAATGAAGATTTTAAAGCATGGATTTATTAGTAGTTGTGTTTTTGGTTTTGCTGGTTGTTTTAGTTTTAATAGTAATAGATTTCGGTTTTGTTTTATTATTAATTTCTTTTAATAAAAAAAGGGATTTTTTTTCTTATTTATTTATTTATTTATTTATTTATTTTATTTTATTTCATTTCATTTCTATGCCGCCCAGTCCCAAAGGGACTGCCGCTCAGACACTATACTTTTCCGTCCACACCGAAAAAAAATTAGAGGGAACACTAGTCATCACAACATGAAAAACTTTATTAAGGGGTCGCAGCATTAGAAAGGTTGAGAACCACTGCTATATAGGATTCTCTTCATTGTTTTTACTGAAAATGGCATTGCATAACTTCTTGTAACAGTTAATAATACTTTCATGTAATAAAATCTGTAACAGTTTATTTCCTTAAGACCTGGAAACTCTGGGTATTTGGAGTGAATAACAAAGTTATTTATGCTTTTTACAAAAAAAGGAAAATGAGCATAGATTTCAAAAGGAGCCCTGATGATATTGGTACGAAGTGTATATTTTATTTATTAAAAGGCCTGGATAAAGAATTTCAGTCCATCTATTACAACAATAGTTTATTCGCAGGAATTCTAGACAAGTAGATGTAACAGCTTTTATTATTATATTATTATTATTATGTGAGAATTGGAAAAAAGTTACATGTTTACATGTTTTAATAAATGTAAACAGGTACCCAATTAAATAGATTTGTACAGATTTAATAATCTACTTTGATTAGATATTATATACACACGCGTCAATTTCTCATGTACCAATTAAATCTTAATTTTTTCAGAATAAATTAAAAGGTTCAGATTTTGTTATTAAGGGGAACCTGCTGAAATTTCAGCCAAGTCATTCTATGTAGGATGACAGAGCAGTCAATTCTTGAACTAGTCATTTATATAATGTCAAATTTTTTACAAAGCCATAATACGGTTTACAATCAAATTAAGAACAAATTTTTTACAAGTGTTTATTGACCAACTTTCAACAACATCCTGTGTATTGCATTTTTCCAAGAACTGCTTCCTGATTAAACTGTGCTTCGCACAGCAGATAAACCCAGTACACAGCAGGATAAGTTTAGGCATAATTGAATTCCCATGTGTAGCAACACATCTAGAAATAATTACCCAGGACTTTCTCGCGAACTTCCTCCCTTCAGTTTTCTAACCAGCTTCTCGCTGCTGCGTCTAATTGAAGCACGAAGTTTGCTAAAGGAACCACTGCGTTTTAATGATCCAGTGCCATCCTGAAAAAAATGAGCATGTTTAAAATGGCAGAATCATTCATCCTTTTCAGAGTTTAGCAATTACAACTGAACACCAGTTGGTTATGTTCTGCTGTCATTGAAGTTATAAGCAAGTATCTCAATTTCAAACAATATTTAACAAAAAGTTATTCCAAACAGATAGAGTGGATTATCTCCAAGATCACTTTGAACCCTTAATTCTAAGATTCTGTGATAATGGCTCTGAGATGAACAGATTAAAAATAAGCATGCAGCATATTATCTATCAGAGTGCATTACTTTAACTTAACCATGACAACAATTTATCCAAGAATTACAATTCTCATACATTTCAATGAAACAAGTTTTGGTAGATAGTTTTAATAAAATGATTTAATTATCTGAACACTTAATTGCTCATTTCCACTGAAATTAAATGGGTGTGTATCAAAACAGTTTAGGTAAAGGCAATTCCTTGCAGAATAGCCAACATTTCTATTAGCAGCATAGGCATCTAATCCACTACTGCATTCTATGCAAACCATGATGCAGTAATAGGAATACAACAAAAGTCCACCACAAAGCAGTAGCATTATAGTAACAGCTGAGTGAGCAAGATTTTATTGAGGCTCAATCTCATTTGGCACATACGTAGCAAGCAGATAATAAGAACTGAAGTATATGAGAGCAGAAAACATTTTTAAGTTCTTGCACTTTAACCTTAACAGTATTCTAGAAAATTAAGATGCAAGGCCATAATTTTACAATAATATATTTGGTGATATTTTAGTTCATTTTCCAGAAGACCAATTAACATGGTTCAATATTTGTTAACTTTATTCTCTAAGTAACTTGTTTATGCTTTATTTCAAGTTACTAATACCTTGCCGTTTTTGGAAAATAAATCTTTCCATACACAAAAGGTCAGAAAGTACTACGCAGAAGACAGAGACAGACGTCAGTTGGACTGAGTTTATTAGACAAATACACAAAGTCACCCATCACCAAGATTAGTAGAGAAAAGCATATTTGCATTTTCACATGAATACTAAACAGCACTGCTACTTTTGAATAAGCATTAAGTCAAGACATCTATATTGATGTTAAACCCTGTTATAAGTCTAATACAATGTAAGCATGTGCCTTACAATTTGAGGTTTTTTTAAACTAATTACTTTGTCAAGGTAACCTTCATGCCATTTTAATTTCTTGTGCAATAGCTTAAACTATCTTTCATTATAGTGAAACATTTACTTATGAATTATCATTCTTAGTTTTGTTAACTCATCTGTTACACAGCAAATGGATATTAAGACTACATTCTAGAAGACTACATATCTGGCAAAGCGACACATATACAAGAGAAAGAGGATCCCCCTGTCCCAAATGTAAGAGACACCAGCACTGAAGAAGTGGCCATTTTTACAGGAAGTATAGCTGTGACAAAGATCTTAAGGGATTGCTAAATACACAGCAGTCAGTAGTGGAGAGAAGTTAGAGCTTGAAGATGGTGTACGCCCGTCATGCAGGAGACAGTATTAGAGTCAGAAAAGGCATCTAGGCCTGTCGGACAGAAATGGAGAGAGAAAAAGCTGGATGAAACTGTTGTGGAGAAAGTTAAACAGTTTTCAGTTTCAAGCTTGTTAATACTTGTTAACAGTATTTCTAGGTCACATAACTAATTATGTGAATTGCTCTGTGTATATATACTTAGCGGAGAGGAGGGAAACTGAATATTTTTAAAATGAAAATAAAAGCCTTTAGGTCTTTTTCTTCTATTGCAAAACTCTTAGTATTCACGTGCTGAAAGAATCAGAATCATCCTGTGAATATAACAGATATAATTGAGGATTTATAGATTTTATAGCCAATGAATTCCCATTAAAAATACACATGAGCCAAAGTCAAAAGGGACCAAAAAAACCCTCAGAAAAGGCAGAACAAAGTAGAATAATTTAATTTTTAGATACTATGAACAATACCAGTGGGAATAAATGTGCTCATGTAATAAATGCATCAATATTCCAAAACTCCATTATACTATTAAAGTAGCAAAGCAATGAACAGATTGGCCAGCAAGCCTCTGGTCCTTCACATTTAAAAAGTAGAAGAAACGCCAAGAGTTTTGCAATGATAAATTGTCTAAACAGAAGTATACTGTAAGATTTGAAAGATACCTGTTGGAATACTTGTATTGTGGCCTCAACCTTTCTTTGAATAAATACTATTTATCAATTCCTTCTTTTTGTTCCTTCGATTAACTGTTTTCCACCTAGATTACAAGGAGGGAAGTGTGACAGTTCTAAATTTACACCAACCTCATATTTATTAGTAAGATCCAATGAGATTGGCTTGCCTTCTTCTTAAACATCTAATGAAAACATCGGCAAATTTCAGGCCTGACAAATCTGTGAGCATTAAATTAAACAGTAAAGCAGCAGGGGCTTATAACGTAAGCTTAGTTATGATAAAATCAACCCAAATGCTTGGTTTCATAAATAATAAATTTACAACCACAATTTATGTTCGCCGCTTTGTGTTATTTATAAAAATAAGGATGGAATAAAAATAAATAAAATACATAAATTTATATGTGTTTTCTTTGTGCTTTGATTGTTAAAGCACTTTTGAGGGAGAGGAAATGATTAGAAAATAACAAAATACTGAAGATTAGAAAACTATTATCCATGAGTAGGATCCCAATAGTTATAAATATGGAGCTAAATTAGCACATTTATTGTTACTGGTATAAGAATGAATAAAACACCCTGAAGCATTACTGTCTTGGTAGGATAACCAGCCCTTCTTTTAAAAAATAATATAATGAATACAACCTCTATTCTTAATCAAGAGGCTGTTCTGAAAGATTTTAAATTTTTTAACCTCCTATTCAGAATATATAAATATACAGTACATTGTATCCCAATAAACATTTGAAATCTATTTTCATTGCAATTACTTGCCTTCAGTCCCTTGAAGACTTCTAAGAACAAATGGCAGATTGAAGAGGGCTCAGTGAACAGCAGAGCTGAAATTTGCTGTTAAAAATAGGGAGCTGTAAAGTTGATCAGCTCCTTTGACCTTCTCTTTTAGTGAGGTATTAAAATTAATTGGGAATACAAAAGAGAGAGGCTACAAATCCTCTCTTGTATTAAATTTTCATCCAAATAATTATTTCAATATCACAAATTGCTAAAATTATTTAAAAGAAGACTTTTCAGGCAAAGATAACATTTTAAAACAATTTAAAAAATTAAGCTCAAATTTAGCAGTGTTTTATAAGAATATGATGGGTATGTTTAAATTACAGCTGCACTTGATATGTTTTAAATCTGGTTTACGCAACCCTAAAGACCACATATTATTCAAGGCAGATACAGATACTTCCATTTTAAAGAAACTCATTTGTTAATCAGAATATTTTAAAATATGGACTATTTGTGATCTAGAAATACTGTTTATTTCCTTGAATCAATCGCAAATCTGCATATATCTTAATAAAATGTAAAACACATGCAAACAGTGCATCTTCCTGCACTTGAAAACTGAAGGCATGCCAAGCAGACGGAGAAAAAAATTAGGAAAGAGTACAGTACACAGTTCTAATTCCAACAGGAAAAATAAAAGAATAATAAGGTAATGGTGTTTCTATTATATGCTGATTGACTGTCTTAGCGCTGTTAATACTAATTTAGAATGAAAGTCAAATAAGGGTCAAAGAAAGTCAAAGATGAGCAGGAAAAAAAGTCAAAGAAGAAAGGAATAAAAAAGCTGCACAACCTTTGAGGTGCTAAAATTCAGGCAAGATTTAAGAGCAACAGAAGAAATATCTCAAAAACATCCCATTATTGAAACTAATCTACACTTCCAAATGCAAGATCAATTGCTATTGATTTCATAAAAACAAAATTATCATGATGCGCTTATGATGAACAATAATTCTATCTTCTCAGGGAATCCAAATCATTACAAATCAAAATCAACTGTCTGCTGCTACAAGAAGCGAGAATTATTATAACAATGATAAAGTGATCAGATAAATAGAAAAACAGGTTCAATTACAGTGATACCTTGTCTTACAAACTTAATTGGTTCCGGGACAAGGTTCTTAAGGTGAAAAGTTTGTAAGACGAAACAATGTTTCCCATAGGAATCAATGGAAAAACAATTAATGCGTGCAAGCCCAAAATTCACCCCTTTTGCCAGCCAAAGCGCCCATTTTTGCGCTGCTGGGATTTCCCTGAGGCTCCCCTCCATGGGAAACCCCACCTACGGACTTCCGTGTTTTTGCAATGCTGCAGGGGAATCCCAGCAGGGAATCCCAGCATCATAAAAACGAGCGCTTCACTGGCAATGGAACTCCAGAGGTGGGGTTTCCCAGCGAAGAGAGCATCAGTGAAATCACAGCATCACAAAAACACCGAAGTCCTCGAAACTCCACCTCCGGACCTCTGTGTTTTTGCAATGCTGCGATTTCACTGAGGCTCCCCTCACTGGGAAACCCCACCTCCGGACTTCCGTTGCCAGCGAAGCGCCCGTTTTTGCGCTGCTGGGATTAGCCTGCTGGGATTCCCCTACAGCATCACAAAAATATGGAAGTCTGGAGGTGGGGTTTCCCATGGAGGGGAGCCTCAGGGGAATCCCAGCAGCACAAAAACGGGTGCTTCGCTGGCAACAGAAGTCTAGAGGTGGGGCATCCCAGCGACGGCAGTGGGTTTGTAAGGTGAAAATTGTTTGTAAGAAGAGGCAAAAAAATCTTAAACCCCGGGTTTGTATCTCGAAAAGTTTGTATGACGAGGCGTTTGTAAGATGAGGTATCACTGTATATTATTTATGAACAATACTGGCTTTAGAAGGTGCTTTTTGTTTTAATTCCTATGGCACACTTTTTTGAATAGATGGCACAAGTTTTTTTTTCTTAAAATTGAACAGACTTCCTTAGTGTTTGGAAGCAGTAATTTATCCAGCTGTAGAGCCATATTTTATTTTTGCATTCTAGTGCCATGAAGTTTCAGAAACGTTGAATGCAGATTCTGAAGCACACCTCACAGTGTACAGATGGTCCTAGACTTATGATAGTTACTAGGGAGTGGAATTTCTATCATGAAGAGATGCAATTTTAAAGTACAATATCATGTAACCACATAACTTAGCAACAGCAATCCAGGCAGTCTTCATTGAAGTTGTTAAGTGAATCCCACTGATGAATAAGAAAGGATCCACTTAGATCTAAACCATACCTGTCTTGATCCCTCCCCATCCTGAGCTCCAGTAAGATAATGGAGCCTCCTCTTCAACTCCCTTAGCTTACTAGCTCCCTTCTATTGGCCACTTTGCCCAGCAGCATTCTTTGGCAGCAGCAGAAAAAAGAGGCCCAAGGCCTTCATCAGTCTCAGCCAGCCATCACTACTCCTGGATCCCTAGTGCAGCGCCAGCACTGCCAGCAATATGGAGTGCCACCTTAAGCCCCCACCACTTGAAGCCAACTAGAGCCACAGGACTATCATCAAGTCCCAACCACCACCATCACTGTCCGGCATTCTGCAAGTCCTGCAGCTGATCTTCACCGTCTTCTTCTCACTGCTGATAAGGCAGGCCCAACCTGGATAAAGGTGAGGCAGCTGCTGACTATGCCAGACCTTCTTCCTTAAGGCCACACATGTCATTCTTTAAATCATCTGTGCTCTTCTCACAATGCTTCAGAAATCTTCTGAAGCCTTCCAAGCATTATGGGAATTGTGCATACTTTGGGGAACAGCGAGTCCTATCTGTGGAATGGCGTGAATAGACTTGGTGTGGCTGGCTGAGGCTAAAGACCTTGAGCCTATTTTAGCTCCACCACTATCACCACCAAAGAGGCCACTGTATAAGGTGACCAAAAGGACAAATGACGGGGAAGGGGGCAGAAGGGAAAGTGAGGGGAGTTGAAGAACCAATGCAATCATAAATACACCCAATTTTCCAAGCACCCAAATTATAATCACATGACCAAACTAGTTATTCAGCACCACTGTAACTTTAAATGGTGAAACTAAATGAATGTTTGTTAAATGAGGACTACCTGTATGGAAAAACTCAGTGGATTTCATTTATAGAGAAGTTAGTTTCACTTTGTTTTCACAATACAGTGTCCAGGGATTTTTTTTCTTTTATATCATTCCATCTGAGTTTACAGCAGTGTTTGTTTCCTTAATCAGCAAATGTTTTAAGTGATAAAGATTACAAGCATGTGATTGTCATACTTTGCTTCCACAAAAAAATTCCAAAACTCGTCAGCTTGATTTTGGCTGTGTATTAACTAGGACATTCAATCAGCATTCAAGCACACACAGCAAGATCCAAATATTAATTCTTAGATTTTCTTCATTTGAGTATTTTCCAATTGATTTTAAAATATAAAAAGCAGGATTTTTCTTTTACTCAAATCTGCAGATGAATATAAACCAATAACGCCAACAGGATTAAAAAATTGACTGCGCTGTGTACTGTACTCACCCCATTCCATTCTAAGCTCATACTCACTTCCTCTCCTCCATCAGGTCCGCTCTCATACTTTACCACATCAATATTAAGGCTCTCACGGCTTTGCCGTCTCTCTATACTTTCTGGATCATTAAGTACTTCAGCAACTTTTTGTTTGTGAACATTGTCAAGTCCCTATTACAAACAAGGAAAGACAAAGCAAACGTCAGCAAGGAGCTTTTCAAATCACTCCGCCTTAATGAATTCACAATAAATGAAGATTAGAAAATTATTTTATTGTTTCCAAGATTCTATATTTATCACCCAGAATATCTTTAAATATGCTTTACTAGAATCTGTGTACTAAAATTCCTTTCTTGATCTTGTTCAACTTGTTAGGGCTTGACACTGGAGCAAGTCAGATTTGGATGTATGTCTTTCAATCATACTGAATGCACAATGGATGGCTTACCTAGGAGTCTCAGTCTCTGAGCAGTCACTAAATAAGCATCATACTCCAACAGAATCCACATGTGTTTACCTAGTCCCTGCAGAATATACATTAAGGATTCATCCACATGGCCAACCTTCAACAAATATGGCCAGTAACAGTGTTGCTGGACTCCAGGCCCTAACCCAGCTGGCTCACAATAGGTTGTGCTTGCCCTGAGATATCATGTCCTCAAAGAAGAAGCATTGCAGTGTAGAGCATGAAACTGGTGCTCAGGCTGAAGGCCCATTTTTCTCCAGCTAAAGTCATCATTCCATGAATTGTCTGACTGTTTTGCTGGTTAGGTGTGTGTGCTCCATACAAGTTTTTGAATCTTTCTTGTCAATGTTGAAATATGAAAAATCTATATGCTGTAACTGCCTTCTTTTTGTTTGTTTTTTTACTTTGGTGCGGTCACTGATTTGTCCTTGTTTTCTATGCACTGCTACATTTTCTAGTGGCCTTTGTTTATTGATTTCAAATGTAGAAAGGATTCCTTTATGGTCGGCCTGCTAAGCTCCTATGTATGCAAACTGTGATATTGTGCTCACTGATTAAACATAAGTGCTTAGACAGATACTGCTCATTTGTCAAAGATGCTAGCAGTGGATTCTTGTACTGGGAACAGACTTGGGGTCAATGACTTTCAAGAACGCTTGGAATTGTCATTTCCTGATGTAGGAAATTTGCTGCAAAGATATCCTTGAATTTGTTGGTTTGGCCTCTTTATGGCAGATTCTTTAGTATTTCATGTAATAAATAAATACATATCATCCATTGCTCCTACATTTATCTTTGTTCTGCTCCCAAATCATGATGATGCAATATCAAACATCTAAACACTTTAAACATTTTGAAGAACCTTTTGGTGTTATAGTACTTGCCTGTTTACGGGACCTCATTGCTGCCTCTTCTAGTGTTTCAGCAGCTTCAAACTTTCCTTGACGTCTGTAAAGTGCTCCAAGATTCTTTAAAGTAGTTGTAACTGTTGGACTGTTAATTAAAAATCAAAATTATTTCTGACAGCAATCCACAACAACCTAAGCTTGCAACAATCCTGGTTAAAACTGCACTGGAAGATTAAAAGCCAATGCTCATCATAAGCCTAATTAGCAATAGCACTCAGACTTATATACCACTTCACAGTGCTTTATAGCCTCTCACTAAGCGGTTTTACAAAATCAGCATATTGCCCCAAACAGTCTGGGTCCCCAGTTTACTGACCTTGGAAGGATGGAAGGTTGAGTCAACCCTGAGCCTGTGGGAGTCAAACTGCTGAACTGCTGGCAGCCGGCAGTCAGCAGAAGTAGCCTGCAGTACTGCATTCTAACACTGCATCAGCATAGCAGTATGTATTAATAAATTAATAAAGTAGTGGGCTTTTATTTCCTACGAGCATTTACTTTAAATACAGTACTTGTTTTTATGGAAATGTTCATGCAGAAAACAGGCTTCATATTGTACATGATTTTTGCATAACATACTTGCAAAGGGCACAAATTGTTTTCATAGTTATTTTAGTCCATTTTATAAGTTAGTTCTAAATCAATAGCTTTAAAACATATAAATTGTATTATCCCTTTATTAACTTTGTTCAGTTTTTTTTAAAAGAAGAAAAACTGCATTAAAATATCTGACATATAATGCTCTGCATTTGATTTATCATTCTTTGCTACTTGTCCCTTACAGCAGTGTGAACATTTTTAGTCCCATGAAAACCACCTCTTAATAACATTTTACAAGTTCAATGCCACATCAATATTAAAAATAGGAAATATTAGAAATAAAAAGCAATAACAATAATAACATAAACATATGAAGTGCTACTCCCTTTGGCAGTCTTTCTCTCAAGATATAGTGGTTATGGTGTTTTTCTAACATAACCACTTAGGCCACAAAATGCTTTTAATCGCTATAGTGAATCCATTAGCTTCATCAATAAAACCCTTGGCAGAGCAATACTCGGTAGTTAGTGACTACAGAGGACTTTGCAAAACAGTGTATTCAAGCAACTCAGAAATATTCTTGAGAATGTTTAAAATTAAAAAAAAATTCTCTAGACCATACTGTTCTGGTGGATGGTTTTATGGTTTTTGAAATGAAAGTACTTTGAGATATTCTACAGAAAACATTAGATGGAACAGAGTTTTTTGTTTTGTTTTGTTTTTGATCCAGAAAACTGGAAACACTTCAAATACTTCTGGTTTCAAGAATTTACTGCCCAAAGCTGTCAAACCTCCCCACTCTCCATGAAGAGCCTGGCCCAGTGGGAACAAAAGCTTTTATGGTTTATTTACACTTCAGAATTCATAGCACCGCCAACAGCCAAACACTACAAATGATTTGGGGAATATATACCTACCTGTCAACTTTGCAAGCTTTGTACCAGCCTCCATATTCACCAAATGTCAGGCCATCTTTTTGTTTTCCCTAAAGTGACAGCAATATATTAAGAAGCAGAAAAGCGGAATATAAATTAACAACAACATATTTATTTATAAATTCATTTCTTTCTTTAATTCCTTACCTTGCATTCTTCTCTCTCCTCAGCATGCATCCAAATCGGTTTGTTTTCATCTATGTAAGAGTAAAATATTGAATTGTGAAATAAAATTGCAAATTCCAGAATAATGGTTAAGGAAACATTTTATGCCTATATAGAAAAATCTATCCTAGACTCTGCTAGTTTCTAAATCATGTTGGCCAGTGTTAATTAGTAGCTCTTACTTCTATTTGTAAGAGCTACTAATTGTAAAGATTCCCCAAAACTATTTTTTTAAATAAGGTGAATGTCACAGAAAGTTATTTCACCCATTGTGTCAAAATGCATCTACCTTTCTAGGCGTTGTGAAAAAAAGGACCTATAACTCAAAGTTGTTCTATTTAAAGTAGCTTTGATCTCAACCAGCCTTCAAAATAGCACGTTGAGAGAACACAGCTGTCTGCTAAAGCATTACAAATTTTTTCATTGATCATAGTATTTCTCACAAATATGCATCCTTGTTAACATAACTTATTTAATGCAATGAAACTACTACACTGAAATTACTATACAGTATATCTTTCTTGTGTGAAACAACACTCAGCTGACTTGTTTTTATTAGTACTATATTTTACTACAGTGATTTTCAACCTTTTTTGAGCTGCGGCACATTTTTTACATTTACGAAACCCTCGGGCACATTGAGCGGGGGGGGGGGGAGCCCTAAAAAAGTTTGGACAAAAAAATTCTCTCTCTCTCTCTCTCTTCCTCCCCTTCACTCTATTTCTTTCACCCTCCCTCTTTCTCTCCCTTCCTTCTTCTTTCTCTCTCTCCCTCCCTCCCTGTCTTTCTCTTTCTCTCCTTCCCTCCCTCTCTTTCTCTCTCTCTCTTGCTTTCTTTCTCTCTCTTGCTCTCTCTCTTGCTCTCTCTCTTTCTTTCTCTTGTTTTCTCTCTCTCTTGCTTTCTTTCTCTCTCTTGCTTTCTTTCTCCCTTTCTCTCTCTTGCTTTCTTTCTCTCTGAGCTTCGCGGCACACCTGACCATGTCTCGCGGCACACTAGTGTGCCACGGCACACTGGTTGAAAAACACTGTTTTACTACACTGGGCAGAATTCTTTTACTTATGAAAAGAGGCCTAAAAACAGACAAATAATTGTAACCAATGTCACTTGAATGTTTTGCTTTTAAAAATGCTTCTTCCACCCCTTATTCATTATGTACTGAAATAACCCATGACCTGCTGAGTCATCATTTTAGAGCTATTTCCTTATCAGATTCCTCAATGCTCTCAACAATGGCAGAGCTTCTAATGTACTAGAAATGATGTTAAAGCTTTATGGAGATAGTGAAAGATATACCTGTCTTACAAGGAGCCCACGTTGAATTGTAAAGCACAACTATGAGGAGTTGACCAAAGAATATGTTTTAAGACATTTTATATTATGCTTTATAATACAAATAAAATAAAACAAAATATTTTATAAAATTCACCAAACTTCAGCTTCACAAGAGTTTTAGCTCCTGGATTTTTGAAAACATTCTGTTATGTTAGCCCATTTGAGATACCTTGGTTGACATTTTTTCCCTCTATGATGTAATATTATGCCCAGCTAATGGTTGCAGACAAGAGTTTTTGTGTGTGTGTGTACACAAACATACAGGGAGTGAATTCTGCTCAATTTAAAATGTGTGTGTGTATGTGTGTGTATTGGGGCATACCTCAAGTACAATTTGAAATATGTATATCACTTGAAAAAATACCTATGGTCAGATAGAAATAAATATAGCACTAACATAAAACTATTTCATAATATAAGAGTTTCTAAAATTTGTATTCTTTTTAAAAATGTAACATGCATGCACCATATCATATCCATGTCTAACATTTCTTCATAATAGAATCATTTACCATCCACAGAGCCAAATTCTCTTTCATGGGCACGAGTAAGAATCTCTTTGTACAAAGTTTCTGCTTGCTTAAATTTCCCTTGTTTCAAATAGCAGGATGCCTGAAGAGAGAAACCATTACATTAGCATGTTTTAAGTTTAAATATCAGCATTAGTACTTATGTAAACATTTGTAGGACAGGTCAGCAGCTATGGTCAAAGTTTCACGTTTTCAGCAAACGAGAACCACAATTGCTTGCTTCTCTGCTTTTTATTCTATTATACAAACATACCAAATTATTCTTTGTTTTTGCTACATTTGGATCATCTGGCCCCAGTTTTGTTTGGTAGATCTCAAGTGCCCGCTGATAGTAGTATTCTACTTCTTCATATTTGCCCTGGTTCTGACATAGTAATGCCAGATTATTTAACTGTTTGGCAACATCTGGATGGTCTTTACCCAGCACCTAGAAATAAAGAGGAATTCCACATTAATTCTTTTCTTTCTCAGATACAGCTAATATCTATTTGATTGTGGTGTGGATATAAGCTTTATATACTCTTTCGTCAGATACAGTATTCATTCTTTATCAATGAATGGTTGATTGAATTGCTGATATCACATTTACTTCTCAAGTTTTTCTTACTGATATAATAAATGTATTACAATAAATTTTATGTTTCTCAAATTAACAATTTAATTATATCCCAAGCTCAAAATGTATCAATCAGGGTTAGCAAAATATATTTACATGCAATGCAGATTTTAAGAAGATATTCTATTTCATGGTTTTGGGGTTAAAATGCTTTAAGGTTTTCATATATAACTTTATAGAATTGCTTACAGTTAAACAAGTGTGGAAAGGTCTAATAAGCAGTGCCGTTGCTTGGAAATTTGTATAATGATATGTGGGGAAGACCTTTGGAAATGGAGCAAAGAAATACTGTGTGGGAATAATCAAATAAGAACTCGATAAAATGGAGCAACAGGCCCATAAAGACCCTCCCTAGTTTCTCAGTCTGTAAAGGAAACGACAGATTTGCAGGGCTCTATTAATGTAGCTTTACAATAAAGTACAATTATGGTCATGTTTCTTGTCTGGTCTACCTGGTAAGGCTGATATTTTGGATGGGGAAAAAAAGTATCATGAATGATTCTTCCACTGATTCTATTTGCAAAAATATATTGGAAGACCAAATCAAATTTTCTAGCACAATTATGGATTATTTGGAAAATACTATCTTCTGTAGAACACACAAATCATTATACGTAGTCCTTAACTTTATGATCACAGTTGAGCTCAAAATTTCTGTTGCTAAGTGAAATAGTTGTTAAATGAATTTTGCCTCATTTTACATCCTTTCTTGCCACAGTTGTTACATGAACCACTGCAGTTGTTAAGGCAATTTTCCAGTGGGTATGGTTTCCTCATTGACTTTGCTTTTCAGAAGGTTACAAAAGTTAATCACATGACACCAGACTACTGCAACTGTCATAAATGAGCCAGTTGCCAAGTGTCTGGATTTTGATCATGTGACAATGGGAATGCTGCAACGGTTGTAAGGTGTGAAAAATGGTCATAAGTCACTTTTTTCATTGCCATTATAACTTTGAAGAATCACCAAACAAACTTTTTGTAAGGCAAGGTCTACCTGTAGTCTCTGAAGGATTTTCAGTAAACAAAAGGCTGGGCAATTAAATTGTTGTGATATGCCAATCATATTAATTTAAATTTAACACACACAAATATAAAGCACTGAAACTCCCTAATTATGTAACTTCATATTATTTTTTCAGAGTTTCTTCTGCATTAATTTCTTTATTCTATCATGTCAATAGAAAAAGCTGGGTAGGAAATTATCTTTGTCTCCTATTATCTCTGTCCCCTGTTGCTCAACTTTCCAGCCTCCATCATGGTATTCTTATTGCCTTCTTCAGAATCCTATTTTGCTCTCATGCTATCAGATTTTAGCTAGCAAAGTGGGAACATTCCCAAATCTTTTTATTTTTAAATTAGGATTTCTGCAATTGAGGAAGTTTTCCTTAGAATGAAAAAAAAAGGTTGTATGATAAATATGCTTAAACATTCATGTGACAACTATTTTAAAAATGTTTCAGTTCTGTTTTCCTCCTATTGCATGTGCTAATGCTTTCACTGGGAGGGGCGGGGGATTGTTGGTATATACAGTAGATAAGCTTGTGAAACAACTTGCAAAAGGGTTTATACATTATTCCTTATTAACAACTGTCTTTGTCCTATTACAAATATTTTAATGTTCTATAATAACAAATTGTAATATATTTATATTACAGCAAATATTTATAACGAAAAAAACCCTAACTGCATTGCATAGTTATCTTCTTTAGCCTGCATGCATTTAAGGTAGTCCTCAATCTAAAACTGGTTGCTTAGCAACTTTTAAATTCTGACTGATATCTCCAGAGTATCCTCTAGGATACTTACAACCCAGTTCTAAAATTCCAACAGCCGCCCCCATACTGTCACATTTCAGGCACTTGGGAACTGGCCTACATGGCAGTTTGCAGAATCCTGTAGTCACATAACCACATTTTACGATATTTTTGCCAAAAATCTGCAATTCTGCAAGTTATTATAGAGCATTAAAATATTTGTTCGGTAAAACCAGACCATAGGAAATAGTTGGTTCACTTAACCATCACAGTGTTTACTGAACCATCAACACAAAAAAGGTTGCAAAATCTGGTCAATCATATGGGGGACCTGCTTTATGACTGCCATAACTTACAAACACAATGGGCAGCTCCATTTCAGTCATAGGTTGAAGACTACCTGTATTGCTAATATTATAACTGTAAGGTATCTTCAACAAAAATAACCAAGAATAATATTTTAAATGTAATGGTATTCTGATTTATATTAATATTTGTTTATTAAATTCTAAACTCATTTTACTGGCTTCATTTTTAAGTATTGTGTTGTTTGGTTAAAGTATGTGGCAAGTTATTATTATTGCTATTTTAGGAGGGGAGTGTATATCACGTAAAACTAAATAAACGTTACCTTTTCTCTGATTTCCAAAGCTCTCTTACATAATGGTTCAGCTTCCTTATATTTTCCTCTTTTCCCATAAAGTACAGCAAGATTATTTAAAGTTGCTGCAACCTGCAAGAAAAACCAAACACTAGATCAACTACTACATCTGGTAAAATTATTTTTAAGATAAATAGCTCACCTATTTATATTTTAGTATACTTCAAATGTAAACAATTTGGTTTTTTGAATTGTTTAAACATAAATACAATTACAGACAATATCTGTTTCAGTAGAAGAATATACTGTACTCTTGATACATATATGAAGTAATTTAAATAGAGCTAAAAATATTGTATTCAATTATTACAATTTCAAAACAATTGAAGGTCCTTTAACTTCAATTATGTTTAATAATAAACTTTAAAACATTCCATTCAAATTTAACATTAAAATGAATTTTAAATAAAAGAATTTGTGATAGGAAAAATAAAAATCTGCATTATATACAGACCGCGGGATGATCTTTGCCTAAGGTCTTTTCACGAATGGCCAGGGCATCATTCAGTAAATTTGCTGCATCTTTGTATTTATTCTGGTCCCTACATTGGGAAAAAATCATTAACATACACTATTTACAAATGCTTCATATAAACATTATATAAATATTAAACACTTCACTTCAAAATATTGCATGTAGTTGTTAGTGAAGGTAACATTGAAGCTACACCTTTACTATAGGACTTTGCAGAACCATCATAAGCACTTGTGAAGACAATACTAAAATAAAAGTGAATCCAGTCCTTGGGTTTAACTACCAGACATATCTGAGATAAAACTATGCATTACTTAGCCTTATGAAAACCTATAAAATAAGAGGATTTTAAAAAAACCAATAATGTGCCCTGGAATAGTAGGGTTAATAAGACTTGTAAATACAAAGTTCTAGCTTCCAGGTTGAATAGCTCATTTAGTGGTGGGGGAAGGGAGAAATCTTGCAGGCTATTAAGGAGTGGGAAGACATCTTTTTTCAGTTGTTCAGCTAACAGAACACATCTCAAGAGAGAGCATGTTAGACCAGAGTCACACCAGAGTCCAGACAACCTAAGCATCCCTAGGCTAAATTACTTTAACACAATAAATTGGACTTTCTAGTTCAAATGTCTGGAGAATGACACAAATCAGGAATCAATATCTATCAGTTAATATTAATGATTAACTATCGAAGAGATGAGCAGTCTGGCCATGTTTAAAGATGAGATGGCAAGAATATAGCTAATCCTTTTCTGGGTTTAAAGAGACAATATGTTAATTATAGCAGAGTCTGGGTCTAATCCTATTCATTTTAATGAGGCTTAGCCCCAGATAGGCTGACACTGTATAAGATTGCTGTGTTTAACGACACTGTAGGTAGGTAGCTATTCTGTTTGTATATACGAACATCTTCATAATGACGTAGCTCTGGGTTCAGATCTCTGCCACATAGTCTTGTGACACTTTAAAATGAAATCCTGTGAATAAAACTGCCATTCTGCATTGATTACTTGGTTATCAACCTAATTGTGGTTTGGCTTTCTTAAAGCTCTAGAAAAAGAAATACATTAATGGAATGGGTCTATAAATCTAGTTTTGACTAAGATAACCTACAAAAACATTTCCTCCAAGCAGAATTTGCCAATCTTGTTGAATCAGTCCACAAGCAGAAACTCCAAATCCCCTTTCATTTGGAGGGGGGGAGGAACATAGGGACCCTGCCTTTCTAAACGAAATTACACATAACTTCGGAGAGGGGCGGCATACAAATCTAAGTAATAAATAAATAACATTTTGTAAAACAGTAGAAACCTGGCATTTCCTGTTAGCATTTGGGCTTGGGGTGTTGCACGCTTTTAACTGTCTTATAAATAAAACATTGCACTGCAGAATCAGTACATTTTAAACACGCAATATTTTTAAACTATATTCTTAACCTTACTAACCTGTATACTAAAGCAAGTATGTTCAACATAGTGGCAACATCAGGGTGATCGTGGCCTGAAGTTTTTTCAAGGTCTTCGAGAGCTTGCTTACAAAGTGGTACGGCAACCTCATATCTACCTTGGGAAGCATACTGAATGACAAGATTATGAAGCGTCCTTAATCTTGCTGGAATCTCATAACCACCTTGTTGGGCAGCTGCTGCTGCACTGCTATGTGGCTGTTGAACTGGAAATAAAATAATCAGAATAATCCCATTAAATTCTGAGGCAAAGTTAGTTTCCAATCTCCTGGAAGCTTATAAAAACCCAAGTGTTCCAAAAGGACTTTGGGACTTGAGAGCTATAAATTTCTCAGTGAAGGTATACAGTGATCCCTCGATTAGCACGGTCTCGATTAGTGCGAAACGCTGCAACGCGGTTTTTCAAAAAATATTAATTAAAAAATACTCCACGGTTTTTTTTGCTATACCACGGTTTTTCCCACCCGATGACGTCATACGTCATCACCAAGAGTCACTTCTCTGTCTCTTTCTCTTTCTTTCCTGTCACTATGCTTCAATCATTTTCTCATTTCTCTTTTTTCTCCCCTTTTTTCTATCATTTCTCTCTCTCTTTCTTCCTCTCTCACACTTTCTTCCTCCCTTCTCTCTCCCCCCCTCCACTTGCCCACGAGAAGAAAAAAAGCAACCTCTGCCGGGCAGCTCCCCTTGTGCCCCCGCTTTGTGCCTGCCTCTTTTGGGGATTTCTTTTTCTTTTCTTTTTTGCGCTGGCAGCGGGAGCTGTTGGGGAGGGCTCTGCCGGGAAGGCCTCTCAGCTGCAGAGCCGAATGGGGGCGGAGGCAACAGCGGAGCCCGGCGCTGGGGCCATGCGAGGCTGTTCATCCAGGGGGGCGTGGACTGGCAAGTCGCCCTCCTTTCTCTCTCTTTCTCAAGATCGCTTGCTGCTTGCCGCTTGCCTATTGCAGCGAAGGAGGCGAAGCAAGGCTCCAAGCTGCAAAGCGGCAAGCGATCTTGGAGTTTCCCCTTTGCCTGGGCGGCAGGAAGACCAAGGGAAGGTTCCTTCAGCCGCCCAACACCTGATCCGCTCCGCAGCGCGGCAGCAGCGAGGAGCCGAAGATGGGGTTTCCCCTTTGCCTTTACCCCATCTTCGGCTCCTCGCTGCTTCCGCGCTGCGGAGCAGATCAGCTGTTGGGCGGCTGAAGGAAACTTCCCTTGGTCTTCCCCGCCGCCCACACGCAAACTCCACCATCTGCGCATGTGCGGCCATGAAAAAAATGGCGCACATGCGCAGATGGTGGTTTTTACTTCCGCATCCAGTATAACGCGGAAATCGGTTAGCGCGGGAGGTCTTGGAACGTAACCCCCGCGCTAACCGAGAGATCACTGTACTATATTCGTTACAATTTCACCTATAATTTTATATTTTACTGTATGATGTGATATCTGCAACTGTTGATTTTGTATACCATTTAAAGTAGCCTTGGCCAAAACTAATGAGTACTTCATTATAAACCAACCAATCAACCATTAAAATAGTTGAACTGGACTTCATTAATAGCATATACACTAAAGTTTTACCTATAAAATATTGTATACCTCTTATGCTTAATAATATGATATGGTACTGTTTGATAATACAACTTTTTGGACACTTTCGTACTGTTTTTCTCTTCAAATCAGCGTATTTAAGTTAACGTTAAAGTGCTTTCATACTGTTTTTCTCTTCAAATTACCGTATTTAAGTTAACATTAAAGTACTTTTGTACTGTTTTTTTCTTCAAATTACCATATTTTTCAGACTATAAGACGCACCCCCCCTCCAAAATGGGTGGAAATGTCTGTGTTTCTTATAGAGACAATATAGCAGTGGGGAGAGGGGGTTGGTGCAGTGCCAATCATCTATTCTAGTCAGCAAGTATCGCTGCCACCTATTGCCACCACTCGTTTGCAGCAATTGGTGGCAAATCGGCTGAGGCAAACAGGCCGCCACCACCGCAGCAAATTGGCTGCAACGACAGCAAACAGGCCATAGCAGCAGCAAACAGGCTTAAACAAATGGGCTATGGCAGCAGGGTTTTTTTCCCTTGTTTTCCTATCCTAAAGCTGATGTACATCTTATAGTCTGCAGCATCTTATAGTCCGAAAAATACAGGACCTGGTTTTTTAAAAATGTAGCTCAGCTCATCAAAGGAAGAAATTTAGGGACCCATAACTGGGGGTGGATGGGGGGAACCAAGATTTCTACCCAATTTCAATTTTTGGGTGGAGGCTTACTAAGACAAGATTGGGTTTCAGACATGAAAACAGCTTCAAAGTATAGTCTGGTAAATCTAGAAAAAATAATTACAACTATAACTTACTTCCTTGTCCTTGGTCATCTTCATCATTGGGGAATAAATCATCCAAGGGTTCTTTGGCAGAATCTGAGTCTTTGTCCTCCTAAAATATATCCCAAATATTCAGACTATTAAAATTGCTGAATCAAAATGTAAATTATTTTTTTACATTGTTTTAATTTAATAAGTTGTTTTAAGTCTGAAGGATCTTTATTACGCTCTGAATTTGTGTGTTTTCTTGCAGACCATTACCCCAACTAGGTAACATCACCAGTGCTACTAAAGAGTACTGCTGGCTGTCATTCTGCTGTTTTGCTGTCTATATGGGTAGGGGTAGTCTTAGAGATTCTTTGATTGGGCTGTTTACTGATGGCTCTTTGGCAGTTTCTTGATTGGGGTTTTGCTTTAGAAGTTAATCTTGGAATTAATCTATGCTGATCTGAGTGCTGATTACTTCTGTTCTGATTACTGTAATCAGATCAACAATCAAGTAAATCATCAGTAAACAGCCAACCAAAGAATATCTAAGATACACATAGACCACCCACACAGACAGGCAAGACACCAGAATATAAACTGAAAGTAAATAGTACTCCTTACTAGTACTGATGATGTTATATACCGTAGTTTGGGTAATGAAACATTTGCAAGAAAACAAGCAAGCTCAGAGAGCACCAAGGACCCGTCGTTTCATCCCTAAGCTACAAATATTCTCTTTTATTGTTTTAATTCTGTTGTGTTTTTTTTTTACTGTGAAAATGTAACCAACAAGAGTTGTTTGTGGTGAGATAAAAATCAAATCAAATCAATAAAATATATAGCACATATAGCATATTTAGATTAGAAGTTGCTTTTGGGAAAGTAGGAATTAATTGGTTTTAAGGATGTAAATGTACTGCTTTAATTCCTGCCCTATTCCATATATTTATCCCAACTTGAAGCCAAGTCTTTGGAGAGGGACAGCATAGCAATCAACCAACCAACCAACCAACCAACCAACCAACCAATCAAACAAACAAACAAACAAACAAACAAACAAACAAATACTGGACTCAAAAGAGGTTGAATTATAAAAATATTACCTTTTATGGAATTTAATATGTATGCAAGATTGACATCATGCACAAAGTTTATACAGTCTTTTTTCTATACTTACAGATATTAAAGAAATTAAATGTGCTTTAAAAATTATAAATATTTCCACAGTAACATTCATTCACCGTAACATTTTTAAAGAAAACCATGTAATTTATTTGAAGCCACTTACTGAAGGTGATATATCATCATCGTATTTTTTTAACTGATTCATGAATTCAAGGTGCTTCTTTTCTTCTTCCAGCTGAGCCACAGACTGTTCACTTTTTTGCAATTTCTGCTGGGTATTAGCGAGTTCATCCCTTAACCACTGGTTTTCTTGACATAGCCTACGAACTTGGGCACGTAATTTCTGCTTCTCTGACTCTACAGCATTTAGATGATTTGACAAAGCCATCATCACCTAGAATGCACCAAAATTGTTACTTGTTTGATTCAGGTTCTAGCAGTTAAACTTTCTGTTTTATATAAGATTTGTATAATTTATAAACCTGATTTAATAGTGCAAGAATTCAGATGATTAGTGGTATTGTTGGAATGCTATAAGATCTGTATAATTAATACTTTTAAAAGTCTTCATATAAAATTACATAATTTATAAGTTGGATTTTTTGTTATTGGGAATTTAAAATGTTATTAACCAACAGATGGAATAATTATGATAAGAATTGTATTTGTTTAAATATAGAGTTAAA
Organism: Erythrolamprus reginae; assembly: GCF_031021105.1. Taxonomy (NCBI): domain Eukaryota; kingdom Metazoa; phylum Chordata; class Lepidosauria; order Squamata; family Dipsadidae; genus Erythrolamprus; species Erythrolamprus reginae. Next base: position 47,986,626 of record NC_091950.1, read on the forward strand.
ATAAAAACAAATTAGAATGTTGGAAGGGACATATGAAAGGGGAGAAGAAATTAAAAATTTAAGGCATTTAGAAATGAAAGAGAAAAAAAGATGAGTAAAGATATCAGTTGAGGAGAGGGAGGAATACGACCTAAAATTAAAAGGCATAAGTGATGATTAATATTATTGGAAGTTAAGGTATAGCAATTAATTTGGAAGAAAGTTGAAAATTAGAGGTGGTAGACCCAGCCAACAAAAATAGGAGGAAGGAGGCACCATTGGAACAATAGTAGATATACCCAGAAGAATATTTTAAAAATATAAAGATAGATAGAGGGAAAGATATAAGCTTAAGAAATAGCTCCAATGTTGGAATGAAGTCAGGGTTTCTGAATTGCTAATCTGTTAACTATAAAAGGGATTATGATTAGATGTATTCAGGGAAGGATAGAGGGAGAAAGAGGAAGTAGAAAGGAAAGGGGGGGAGAGTGGGGAGCAGTAGGAAAGAGGTAGACAGGAAGAAAGAAGGTAGAGTGCAGAGAGGGAGATAGAGAGAGGGGAGTTGTATGAACTATAGAAGGAAAGCACACTGGAGATAAAAGTATAAAAGGATATACTGTATGTTCATATTTTGGATAGAAATATACTGCTCAAAAAATAAAGAGAACACTCAAATAACACATCTGAGATCTGAATGAATGAAATATTCTCACTGAATACTTTGTTCTGTGCAAAGTTGAATATGCACAACAGCATGTGAAATTGGTTGTCAATCAGTGCTGCTTCCTAAGTGGACAATTTGATTTCACAGGAGTTTGATTTACTTGGAGTTATATTGTGTTGTTTAAGTATTCCCTTTATTTTTTTTGAGCAGTATATATAGCTATAGATGTCTTGATAAGAGGGTATATGTATGGATGTTTGTGTAAGTTGGGTGGAAAAAAAATTTAAAAATTGTAAAGCAATGAGGAAAATAGATGATTTATGATAAAAATGATAAATTTAATAAAAATATTTTAAGAATAATATATTAAATTTCTATCTATTGAATAATAGACTACTGTTTGAAATAGATATGTCAAGACTCTAGAAATATGAGTGTGCGTGATATGTAAGTATGCATAAGTAAAACTGTGTACAAATAAGATATGGCAAAAAATAAAACCTATGTGCAATGTGGAAAACCGTCCTAGACCAACAAAATAAAAGTATAAATTAATAAAATCAGAAAATAAAGAAAGCAGTTACCTTCATAGGAATGTCAACGGATTTTAAAAAAATTCTCCTAGTGATATTAAGAGTTTTGGCTTGACACCAAGGAACAAATAAGACTGTCCTAAAGACAGATGCGGCATTGAAAAACAGCATGTGTGCTGAAGTCATAATTTTATCTAAAGCACAGAGCCAAGTTATACATTCATCATATACAATCATATTTATTGAATTACCAATTTTCCACCTTGATTTTGAATATCAATAGTAAGGCTATTTTCATTCATTTTATTTACCTGAGCTTCACTTAATCCCAGTTCTAGCATTTCCAAAGACTTCCGAATCATATTTGATTTTTCTTCCACCAGATTGGTCTCATCATCTTTCTTCAAACATTTTAGTGTCTCAAGTAAACTCTGTAAGATGGAATTGTGCTCATTCTTCAAGGCTTCTAGGCCTTGAATCACTTGTTTAGTCTTGGAAATAATCTCATCCTGAGTGAGCTTTTCCAATTTGTCTTCTTTTATATACACCATTGTGGACATGTTGTCATACATTCTAGGAAAAAAAAGTTCCAGATATATTGTTTAAATATAATCTAAATACATTGTTTCAATATTAAAGTTTTAGCTCACATATTCATAATGCAATTTATTTACTAATACCATAATTATGCCCAACAGCATTTATTTTCTGGAAATGATCACAATGATATGTAGAGTTCATTTTCCCTTAACTCAAAACAGAGAGATTGTTGTTACATTATGTCACGTCGCTATGTGAGGAGCTTCATATGACTTTCATGCCTCTTAATTTCTCAATTTTCGTACAATGTACATCCTATGTTATGTTTGTGTTTGCTTATTTTGTGGAACTGTTCGGCTTATGGCACTGTATTAAAAGTACACTGTATATATCATTCTGATAATTTCTAGCTATCACCTCCTACAACCACTGAGCACCATGACATTTCTTAAAGCTAATTAAACATATAAGATCCTAAAACACAAGAAAGGAAAAATTCATGAGTTCAATCCCTAGTAGAGAATTACAGAGATGTTACAGAATAATATCTAGCTATTTACATTTCAGAAGCCTCAAAAAAGATGATCCAATCAAGTAATGCCTGTTTATGGTGATTAATATACAGTATTCTCTGGAAAATTCAGAAAGATAAAGCATAGTATCAAATGACATTTTATGATTCTATTAATGTATAGTAGGCAGTATTGAAAAGGATTCCAGTCGTAAGCAAAAGATAAACATACAGTGTTGTACATAAGAACGCCTCTACTTACGAACTTTTCTAGGTAAGAACCAGGTGTTCAAGATTTTTTTGCCTCTTCTCAAGAACCATTTTCCACTTACAAACCTGAGCCTCCGAAACTGTAACTAGAAAAGGCAGGGAGAAGCCTCCATAGGGCCTTTCTAGGAATCTCCTGGGAGGAAACAGGGTCTCCACCCTCCCCATGATTTCCCCAATGACATGCATTATTTGCTTTTACATTGATTCCTATGGGAAAAATTGCTTCTTCTTACAAACTTTTCTACTTAAGAACCTGGTCACGGAACGAATTAAGTTCGTAAGTAGAGCTACCACTTTATCAATATAAAGTGCTCAATAAATAATTCCATAAACAGTGATGCAGCTCTGATATTTAAAACAGGTTAGTCATTTACTTATGACATCAATTGGCACTGGAAATTCCATTGCTATGTGGTCACTTAATGATGGCAATCCTTACAATTCTGGTTGCTGTCATTAACTGAATGCCACAATTATTAGGGGAGGCAATTGTCTGCCACTTCCAACAACTAGTCAATCCCAACCTGGCAGGAAGTGGCTTTTGCCATGTGGGGGAAGAAAGAATAGGGTGTATGAGGATATGGAGGAGGGTTGAGGAAGCTACATGACAAGCACACACAGGTCAGAGAGACTGTGTGAGAGGCATGAGTTGGAGACACTAAATGAGGGAACACAAGAGATACTGCGTGGCATCAGGGAGGTTCGAAGAGGATGCACAAGAAGTATTATGCAAGTCAGGTAAAGTACATGAGTGTGCATGAAAAGTTCAGTGTAGGTCGTGGAGGGTATGTGAGAGGTGCAGGTTGGTGAGGATGTATGGAGGTACACATATGGCCCAAGCGAAACAAATGCAGAGTGGCTGGGGAAGGGTGCACAAATGGGAAAGTCTCATTCAAGCTCCTGGCACTTTTCCCTGCTTGCATGATCATGGGACACTTGGCATCCAGACATATACTGGTTGAAATCCTCCCCCCACCCACATTTCCATGGAATAAACAGCTAAAAGAAAAGCATTTCAGCAGCAACTTTTGGAGTTAACTCTATTCATTAAATACAAATACAGTTTGGACATAGGGAAATCAGTGCGGTTCTGCCTCTCAATCCTGCAATAATTATGCTTTTTTTACCTATTTCTTGTCCAATTCTTTCTTTTTAAAAAGATTGGTTCACCTCATAAAGAATAAAAGAACTATAATTGCCATACTGCTAACATATGCTCTAAATCCCAGGTAACCTAATATATTTTCATGGAATTGTAACTTTAAAATCAGAATTTTATCATTTGATACTCCTAGCATAAACCTCCATAATTGGTTTATACTATAAAACTATTACCGGTAGTTATCAATTAAATATTGCAATATATTCCATGTTATCTTGGTATTTATTTCCTCAGTAATTAGTCCCTTTTATCTCTGAAAAGATTTTGTTCTACCAGTTTTTATAGCTCTGGGTCTTTATTTTATTTTTGTTGCTGTTTTTATTATAATTGCATTGTTCATAAGTATCTATGACTATGTTATTGTTATATTTGACTGTAAACCCAGAAAATAAATTGCTTTAAACAGCATATTGAAATACAGTATATGAAATAAATTAGTAAGCAAAAATCCAACAATACTTCCTATCGTGCTAAGTTACCAAACACTGGACAAAGCCTGTCATTCCCAAATCTGACCCAGGGAAAGTACCGGTACCAGCAGGTGAACCTAGCATGTAATCCCCCTTACTCCCAGAATCAATTAGGTTTAGAGATATTTTAAAATATTGAAAATTCAATGTATCTATTACTTCCTCAATTGATTTACCTTGACAAGTCTTAAAAATACCTAAACCAGAAGTTTCCAAATTTTCATCATTCACTGTGCTCAAGCTATGTATTGTGAAAGCCCAGTTCACCAACAGTTCCATTTGCTAAGCGGTAAAATATCCCACAGTGCTCTATGATTTTGCTGCAATGCCCCAGGGCACCTCAGTATACTGCTTGAGAACAGTGGACCTAAATACAGCTTCTATGTTTGATGATTCTCCACATTTTTCAGGACACAAATTTTTCTCATTACTTCCTTTGTTGCTTTCTATTTTTAACCACTGCCTTTTTTCATGTTCTATTAACAAACCAGATACTATCCAAATGATTTGGCCATACTGGCTGGGATGAAAAGGCTGAAATCCAAAATCCAAAGTACCTGGACTTTGCTTTAAAAATCTAATATTTTTAGAAACATTTTTACTTATTTATCAAACTTGTATGCCCATCTCATTGAAGGCATTTTTTAAAAATGTTTTACTTTAAGGCTTAGATAAGAAATTAAATCTGTAAATACCAATTCATTCTTTTAATTAATTCTTTGTAAAAGCATCATTTCTGTACATATCAATACATGAATACATATCTAGACATTGAACATCATTGGCAAAGAAATTAGGAGCCAATTATAAAAATTAATTCCTCACTGCTAAGTATCCCATCACTGGAGAGAGCACTCCAAAGAGAGGTGGAGTAGGGAAAAAGGGAAACTCAAGTAAAATCACTAGGAGGCAAACAAATGTCAGAGATGTTAAATTGATTACAGTATAGTTTTGTCAGTTATGGGCAGCTGCTGCAACCTTGCTATTATGGCAGCACAGTAAGCATTATACAGGGCAGGAAAATGGTTATCATTTTCAATCTATCATAGATTGAGAAATGTAATTATTTCATGTTTTTGCAATGTCATGTTTATGAGATATCAACAAATATCATGTTTGACACTAGGGCAGGAGTCCATGCTTTTTCAGGATGGAGTCTACCCTATGTCTTTTGAATTATTCTAAAAATCAAAAGCAGGATGTTCTCTTAAAATTACATTTAATTTGGCATATAGGATTGAGGCCCCCAGTTGGCCCAAGTCTACATACCATAAATCATTTACAAACAACAATAGCTGGCTTGATAAATATTTGGATGAAAGCCAATTTTTTAGAGTGATGTGCACATCCAATTAATTCAGATCCTATTAAACTGATATCAAAGTCTTCATACTGTTTACCTTGGAGTACATACAGTATGTGGCCTCTTTAAATCAAATTTCTCTTTAAATCACACTTTCCTGCACTGAATGTAATCCCATTTTACTCTATATGATGATACTGGCTGGTAAATGAAGATTAAACTAATTTCTCAGTTATAATCTGAGTCACAATCTGTGCATGAACTCATTATTCAAGAAATGTGAAGTAAGGAAGCAGGAAAGGCTTTTTTTAGCTTAATTGAGGATTATTATGCATGAAACAGACTCTTGTGCAAAACCCAGTAATTCTCAATAAAGTCAGATTTGCAGTATTCCCATGGAAGTGAAAGAGAAAATTCCTGCAGATTCCTTTCAGAATTAGATGGTTCTGGTTATTTTCTAAAAGCCCGCTTCAGATTATTTTGGCAGTTTAGAAAAGCTATTCTTGTGAAACTTGTCTTTCCTAAACATTCTTGATTGCTCAATTTAAATTTGGGGCTGTTGGCAAATAGGTTAACTGAAGTTTGAATACAGATATCACTTATTACACAAAATTCACAGGGAAATATACTTTTACAGGACAAGACAAAGCTGAATAAATATTATGTGCATTTTTTTAAATGGCAGAAACCTTCATCATGTCATGAAGAACTACAGTAAGTCTGAATTACACTAACATTATCCAAATTAGGCACAATTTAAGTAAGAGTGGGCAATGGTTTTAGGTTGAAGCCACATTCAGACTTCAGTAATATGCTAAGAACTATACCCTAAAAGGAAAGGTAACAAAAAATTAGCATGTGGTAAAAGAGGAAAATGAGCACAATGAAAGAGAAAGTGAACAAGGACAAATCTATGGACAACCAAATGTTTCCAAGAAGACTACTCTAAAAGCTTTTTCAGACAGGATAACATACAATTTTCCATTTCTATAAAAAAAGTTATTTTTCTCACTTCTAGTCCATCACAATAAAAAACAATTAGCATTACACAAAACCAAATAAAATATATATGGTGCAAGCTTCCATAAAAAAGACAAAACACACCAACTATAAAAACACAAATAATAACATAAATGTGAAAGATGGCATACTAAAATCAGAGAAAGGCTCTCGTAAACAACTCCAGCTTTAGAAGCTTCTAAATCACTTCATCTTTAAAAGAAGAAATCTAATCTGATCTCTTCTGAGAGACTGCTTGGTAGGGCTGGCATACTGAAAAGTAATGCCTCCTCACCTCAGCTCCCCAAACTTCCTAAAATATGAGATCTATAAGTTTCTCACTGTTGAACCTGTTGAAATTACACTTTTGCACAACCAAAAACAAATCTGTCAAGCAATAAACCTGATCTAAAACAATGCAATTTTAGAGATAGATTACTTTCAAATACATGAAAGATGAAATCTGCTATAATTATATAATGTTGCAATTGGCAACATGTATGGAATTCTTTTATGGATTTAATGCATTTAAAGTATTTCAAAAGCATTAACATGGTGGCTCCCTCCCTATGGAACATCATCTCTGCAGAGATAAGACTGGTTCCCACTTTGACAATCTTTCGTAAGGCCCTGAAGACCGGGTTTTCCAATGGGCCTAGCAACCCCATAAGATCATCAAATGGCTTAGGTACTTAATATTGCCAGAAGGACTAGGGATTATTGCTTTTTTACTGCTTTTTATATTGAGGTTTTTATTCTTGTAAGCTGCATTGAGTGAGAGTGAGTTGGACAGCCACATAAATTTTCGCAAATAAATTCAGTCTTGTAAAGTCCTCAACTTACAACACTTTGTTTAGTAACCGTTTGAAATTACAACAGTACTGAAAAACTGACTTTATGTTCATTTTTCACACGTATGACTGTTGCAGCATCTCATGGTCATGTGATCAAAATTCAGATGTTTAGCAACTGACTCATACTTATGACAGTTGCAGTACAGTGGTGTGTTCTTACTGGTATAACTAGGAGACTCCATTTTGGTAGCAGCCACCATATTGCGCAATTTGTTTATGACCACTCCGGTGCCGTCATTTTCAAACGGTGCCATTTTTTCCTGAATTTTGGGGCCTTTACTGCTTCCTGCGCATGCACAGAAGCAAAATTGTGTGAGGGGATGCTCGCATGCATGAGATTTTGGCAATTGTTTGCTTTCATGCATGCGTGGAAGCAAAACAATTGCCGAAATCGCGTGTGCGTGAGCATCCTCTCACAAGATTTTGGTGTGCTTTTGCTTCCTGCGCAGCATATGTACCAGTATCCAGGTAAGTGCAACCCTTCACTGTTGCAGTATCCTGAAGTCATGGGATCACCTTTTGCAACCTTTTGATCAGCAAAGTCAATGTGAAAGCCAAATTCACTTAATAACCATGTTACTAACTTAAATGCAGTGATTCACTTAACAACTGTGGTAAGAAAGGTCATAAAATGGGGCAAAATTCACTTAACAAATGTCTCACTTAGCAATATAAATTTTGGGCTCAACTGTGGCTGTAAGTCTATGACTACCAATATAGCCAGTATTAAATATTACAAAAATGTTATAAGGGTTAAAAGAAGCTGTTTACAAAGTAGCTTTAAATATTATACCCCTAATCTCTATAATACATTAGCTGCATTTTTATCTAGTTATAATTTTTCCAGCTTTTTAATTAAAACGGTTTATTTATGTTAACCATAATACAAGTTTACAGTACTTTCCAAGACAGAATAGAATGTTTATTACATAATTTGAAAATAGCGAAAGGGGAAAAATTATTTTCCAATGAACCACTGGCGATGCAACAACTTTTAAGGTTGTTTTATGTATGTATGCATGTATGTATGCATGCATGTATTTATTTATTGGATTTTTATGCCACCCCTCTCTAAGGACTCGGGGCGGCTCTTTTTTTTTTTTTTTTAAGGCAATTAAAACAAATCTATATTTTCTGTGATCAAACATCTATTTCCACATCAGTAATCAAACCCAGAAAATAAACTGATAACAAGTTTTCTAAAATATTTAATTACTCTAATTCCTCTACATAGTATCAAATTTATAAACACTTCATCCTCTTAAGAACAATCTAAAGCATTTTTTTTACTTTATATTGGTTCTAAAAATTGAACATCAATTTCCCTTTCACCTCCCTTCAAGAGAGGAATGGAAACAGCTCTTTCATATAGTTTTGATTCCTATTGCCTTATGTGCTGAGCTACTCGTTCTTATCTTTAAAATAATCCTGAAATATATGGGAAGCATGTTTTTACGCTGTACCATATATATTCTGAGATTTAAAATTAAAACATGGATATCAAAGCATGGCTTTGAAGCAGATCAAAGAAATGGAGTCAGAAGAGTAACTGCGCTAATCCACATGTCCAAAGGGAATTCAGCCTACAATAAGAAGCCAGACACTGCATTACAGAGTACAATTTAACACCCCAAGGGCACTGAGGAAAGTAAGAGAAATAAACAGATAAAATAAGAAACAAAAGGAAAGAAAAATAGGTGCGTATTTGGTTAGATCCTTATAGGGAACTCCTTAAGTAGAAAATGAAAGCAACTTTTTTTTTAAGAAGCTTCTACTATACACACTACTATATAGTATATGCTGATCTTCATTTTATAAATCTCTTCATTTTTTAAAAAAATGTTAGATATGTTCCATATTCTTGTTACATACTTAAAGGTTTAATTTGAAATTGCAAACAATAGAAAAAGCTAATGACCTAGTTTTTATTAGCCTTCTTATTCTAAACCATTTTCTTTTCACTTTAAAAAAAAGCCACAAGTACAATATGATTATTAAAATATTAATATTTTACAGTTGATCTTTTTATTTTAATAGTTTCATATACAACCTTCATTTAGCAATTTCAAAAACGTCATATTAATTCTATACATCAATCCTGTTATCAGGCACATGGAAATAGATTACTGCAATACAATACTGTATAGAAATGTTATTCAATGCTGACTTTCTAAAATTGATTGCATTAAATTTTGGCATATAAACTTTGCTAAATTGGTATCCATTAGAGTCAGACTATTCCAAGGTTCAAGCCTGATATCATATTTTTTCTGGTCAGCAATTTGCTCGCTCCAATACAGTTACTGGTTTATAAACACATTAAGGCTTTGCCTAATGAATCTGTTTGACCTTTACTGTTTGTTATTCTTTTTATCATTCCATGACTTATAACTCAATTTTTAATTATTACCAGACTTTTCTTACCAGAAAAGATATTTTCTATAATATTGTATTATTTAAATTTATACTTTTATTATTTATATATATGGTTTCAAAAATAGCTCACAAAAACATATTCCATTTATAACTTTTTGGTATAAATGCCTACTTAAACATATTAACTGCCAAATTTATGTAAATAACCAGTGAGTAAACATGAGTTTAATTTTTACTTTATGTTGGTATCAGGCAGTTGAGTTTGACTTTTGCTACAGCCTTCCTAAATTTCATTAAATTTCTCCACCCAAACTATTCCATATTGCAAAAGAGAATAAATACTTCTGGACAGTTCTTTAAAACTCATACATCAGTAGCCTAAAGCAGAAGATCCAGCTTTCTTTTAGCTATTAAAAATTTAGCTGTATAAATTATTAAATAAGCTGAATCCTATCAAGATTATCCATCATAACGCATACAGATAATAAGCTTTGCTATTACATTTTTCCCATCCAAATCTTCTAGCCATAAAAAAGCCTTTTAGGGGGGAAAAGCCTGATGGTTCAACCTACAAACTCAAAACACAGAAAAATGGAAAACAGAACTATCATTTTTGTGATCTCATTTCAGGAAAAAGCAAAAAAACCCACAAAAATCCGCACAAATCCCAGAAATATCCATATATTGAAGAAAACAAAGGTAAAGCATAGAATGTAAAAAAAAACCCAATTATCCAATAAAAAGATGTCAGGAAAACAATACTTTCATATCTATATATATGGATAATGATATCCATTAAAAATCTACTAATTTTATATATATATACAAATCTATGTTATGTAAAGTTGTGAATGGTTCATGCAAGCTTTTAATAAGTTTAAAAATTGTAAAGCCAACCTGAACTGACCATAACTATACAGATCCAAATATTCTAAAGGATCACAGTTCATTATTCTACCAGATGCCCTCATTCCTGGATGTTGTCAGGCCCAAAATTGCAACACAAAATTGTCAAAAGCAGGGGAAAAACAGTGAGCACAAGTGGGGGGAAGTGGGAGGGGGCATGTCAGAGAAACACACTAGTTCCTTCCTCTTCAGTCTCCCTTCCTCAATTAGCTTCTTGGAAGAGCAACATCAGCAGCAAAATAAAGGATGGCTGTTGTCCTCAGATATTAGTCCCAGCACTTATATACACTTAAATCAGCCTTTTCTTATAGAATGATAAGGCAACTGAAGACACTTTACACACAGAATTGCTATCAGCATCCTATGTCCAGTCCAATTGTTTTAATTGCTTGATAGCTGTTTTTTAGATTGTTTCATTGTTTTGGGGAGCTTTTATGTTATTTTTATCTGCATTTGGCTGTGAGCCGCCCAAAGTCCTCTGGGAGAGGGACGGCATATAAATCCAGATCATAAACATACATACACATACATATACACGTGTGTGTGTGTGTGTGTGTGTGTGACATGTTTTTGCTGAATTTGAAAATTAAGGGAGACTAGGATAATCTATTTTCGACAGGAAAAAAACCATAGATAGATTAGATAGGTAGGTAGGTAGGTAGATAGATAGATATATTATATATATACATATCCTCTGTGTGGGAATATTCAATCTCATTTCCAGACCTGATTTTTCTTCATCCTCTCATCTGTAGAGATTCTCAGTCATTCAGGCCATGGCTATCCCAAAGGTGCTTTTTTCGGGATGCAACTGGACTTTCTTGTGTAAGGTTTTTTTTCCCCTTTGATTTCCAGAGGAAAAAAATTGGTGACTACAGGAAGAACCAGGAACACTTACTCAGGTGACCCTGAAGACACAGATAAATCTCCAAGTGCTTCAACGACCCTATAAAAAGGATGCAAAGGACCATCTGCCCGCAAGGAATATAACTCCTTCCATCCATTCCCCCCCACCTATCCTGTCAAGAGCTGAAGAAGCTTCTTGGATGAGAAGGGAAACGTCTTCAAAGGGAAAAAAGAAAACACCCCAAGAAAGTCCAGTTGCCTCTGAGGGGGGCGGTAGAGCCACCTTTGGCTCTTCATCTTCATCAGATGCTCCGCTCAACCCGCCCCAGTGTGACAACATCCCTTCTTCCATCACCCACCCATGACCCTATCCACTCCCACACACGGGACCCGTTTCTCGTTTTCGGTGAGCGCCACACTTTTGTCCCTTCTTATCCACTCCCAATTCTACACGTACACCCGAGGCTCTTCCCACAGCAGCTGCCACCGCGCCTTGGCCGCTTAGCATTTTTTTTTTTTTTATGGGCGGCAGGCCGCCGGGTTCCCTTGGTGGCGAAAAAAAGGGGGGGATGCTGAGGAAGGCGGCGGGGACCAAGACAGATACTCACCCCTGCTCCTGACTTCACCGCCCGGGGTGGAAAGACCGGGCTTGTCAATCACGGGGCGGGGGCGACCCCGACACCGCCGTTGCCCCCCCTGCGCCTCCTTTTCCCTCACCGCCGGGAGACCAATTTCTTCCCGGCTTCCCAAGCCTTGACTGACGGACTGACCAGCCTTAGCCCCACCCCTCTCCTCTCCGAAAATGGCGGTCCCTCCCGGCCCCACAATTCCGCGCGTGCCCAACAGCAGCCATGATGTCACTGAGATCCGAGAAAGCGAAGGGATTGCAAAGGGCGGACGAAGAGCTGGGGTGGGGGAAAAGTTGAAAGGAGCGCGAGGGAGGAATTAAGCGAAAGGGCTTTTCCCGCAAACGCGCATGCGCCACGCTGCGGGCGGGAGGGGCGGGGAGAAGCCGGGGTTTGATTGTTGGCCTTATCGATCTTCGTAATTGTTCAGTGGCTCGCGTTTTGTGATGGGACTCCCCTAGGAGTCGGTGTTACTGTCGTTTCGTAAATGCCAATGATGAAACGGGATTCGCGGGAGTAGTGGGGGAAGTAGGATTGCCTCTTGAGTCAACAACCACTTCCTATGTGATGTCTCCCGCCTCCCTTTTTGGGTCTTGAGGCATCTGGCAGAGCCAGGTCTTCAGGCTCCTGCGGAAGGGTGGGAGCCAGTTTGACCTTAGGGGGTAAGAATGTTCCACGGGGCACATATTTATTGTTACATAAATTCAGATCCACTCCGTTGTTCTGGCTCTCAATGCACTGCATCAAATAACAAGAATAGCAATAGTATTAGTAAGGGGTGTAAATAAGTGCACCAAAGTGCTTTCTGTCGTCTGTCCTAATATTTCTCTTGTACTAGTATCAGGTATATAAATATTGTTATATCTTTGTATACAGTACTACCAATTAGCGTTTGATTTAATTAATTAATTAAATATTCTTTATTGGCCAAATGTGATTGGACACACAAGGAATTTGTCTTTGGTGCATGTGCTCTCAGTGAACAGAAAAGACATACATTTGTCAAGAATCATGAGGTACAACACTTAATGATTGTCATAGGGTTCAAATAAGCAATGAGGAAATAATATTAATAAAAATCTTAAAAATACAGGCAACAAGTTACAGTCATACAGTCATAAATGGAAGGAGATGGGTGATATAAATGATGAGAAAAAAACTACTAGTAGTGCAGACTTAAATAGTTTGACAGTGTTGAGGGAATTATTTGTTTAGTAGAGTGATGGCGTTCGGGGAAAAACTGTTCTTGTGTCTAGTTGTCTTGGTGTGCAGTGCTCTGTAGCGACGTTTTGAGGGTAGGAGTTGAAACAGTTTATGTCCAGTTTATGTCCAGGATGCGAGAGGTCAGTTATAAGTGACTTAGACTTACATACCGCTTCACAATGGTTTTACAGAGTCAGCATATTACCCCCAACAGTCTAGGTCAGTGATGGCGAACCTATGACACGTGTGTCAGCACTGATACGCATAGCCATTTTCGGTGACACGCGGCCGGAGAAACGGGGAGCTTTAGGGAGTGGCCAAGATGCAAATCTCCCCACTTTCCAATTTCCCACCGACTGCAAGCAGGTACAGCAAGCGCAATTATTATTATTATTTTTCCTCTCCCCTTAATTTTGTTTTGCACTAATTAAAAAAAAATTGCGCCGGTTGCAATTTTAATTTCACTCCCAGGGCTATTTACCCGGGGATCCTACTTTGCTTACATTAAACTGCTCATCCCGTAAACAAATATCACTCCGCCAGGAAATCTACTCCAACCTCCCCTCCCCTCCTTCGCTTCTTTCCCTCCACGAGCAGCGTGCGGTGTCCCCTCCCCTTGGGTCGATCGCATCTGGGAGGGCGGAATAACTTAATTGCCGTTTCCTCTTATAGCTGTTACAGGAGACGGTGCTAAGGTAAACCCTTACCGGTTTAAATGTAAAGGATGAGGGGTTATTAATTTGAAAAAAAAAATCATGCCAGGATCGCAAAAAAGAGAGTCCGAAAAAAGAACTGCGTGGACGTCGCACCGTTTGCTTCCTCCTTTGGCGGCTCGTAACTAGATTTTTACAACCCCCGCCCCCCTTGATAAGCTTTTTCTTGAATCTGACCAGTTTGGGGGGTCCCCCCCCGCCCAGGAAAGAGTTGCAGCAGGAAAGCAGCGCATTTGAAAAGCGCGCTGCTTTCCCGTAAAGCCGGCTTTCCTGGCTGGCACAGGGCTTTCCCGGGCAGCTGGCTTGAACCTTGTGCCGGTTAGCAAAGCCGTCTGCCCGCCGGAGATGTGGAGAGAAAGAAGGGAAAGAGGAGAGGAAAGAAGGAGGGAGGGAGGGAAGGGAGAGAAAAGTGAACGAGAGGGAGAGAGAAAGGGAGGAAGAGAGGAAGGAAGAGATAAATATAAAGGGAGAGAGGGAGAAAGAGGGAGGGGAAGAGGGGAAGGAAAGAAAATAGAGAGAGAAAGAGAAAAGTGGAAGGAAGAGAGAAGGAAAGAAAGGAAGGGAGAGAGAGAGAGAAGATAGGAAGGAAGAGAGAGAGTGAGAGAGCAAGAAGGAAAGAGTGAGAGATGAGAGAGGAAGGAAGAGAGTGAGAGTGTTTTTTTCTCAAGGTGACACACCACCCGAGTTATGCTCAGTTTTTTGGCGAATTTTGACACACCAAGCTCAAAAGGTTGCCCATCACTGGTCTAGGTCCTCATTTTACACACCTTGGAAGGATGGAAAGCTGAATCAACCTTGAACCTGGTGAGATTTGAACTGGTGTACTATAGCCAGCAGTCAGTAAAAGCAGCTTGCAATACTGCACTCTAACCACTGTACTGTATAGCCTCAAGGAACCAAGTGTGTGTGTATGTGGTGGTGGTGGATATCTGCTATTTTCAAAGTGGAGGAAAAGAAGAAAAAATGGTGAAAGGGGCACATAGAATGATGACCAATAATTTAAAAGCAGTAGTTAGGTGTGATAACATTTTTATACTGAGTGGGTTAATATATTCAATCAGATGTATGACTAAACGAAAAATAAGAATTTTTATCCTAGTACATATGATACTATCTTGATAATTTAGGGAAGCTGAAAAGTATTTTTCAGTTCTTTACCTTTACCTTTTGAGAATATTCTTTCTCGTCACTCAAACCACTGTACATGCCTATTTAAATTATTATTAAATTATGATCCACAAACATGTCAAGAATAATGGATTTGTTAATCTTTTATGGTATTGCAAAGTTCTTCGCTGTTTTGTGGCCAACAACACTACCATACTAGAAAATATTTCTGATATCTCAGATCCCAGGACTCCTGGTTCATTATTTTCTTCATTTTAGCTCTCAAATTTTCAAATTCCAAGTTTTTTTATCCTGGCAGACTACCTTTTTTCCTAATATGCTCTTGCAACACAATGAAGCATTAAAATGTAGGGAAAGTGTGTTTAATGTGTTTAAAAATACATATTAATCTAGAAGGTTGTACATGTTTTTGTGTTTACCAATAATAAAAACATTCATTTTACTTAATAACTATTCTATTAAATATTTAAAATCATGACACTATCAGGTCAATACAATCCATCTACTGGAGGATAGAAGCATTCCTGTTTCTATTTTCCTTACCTGTTTTTGAAGACAGTGCTGTCTTTGGAAAGAAAGAAAAGAAGTAGGAAAGTACAAAATGTTTGTCAGAAAAACTGGATCAGAAAAGAAGACAGCAAAAGGTTGGTGCATGTAACTGGGAGAGAAGGCAGCTGGGTGAAAATGCTTGCTGAACCTGTTCAGGAGCGAACAAATGCTTGCTGTTGTTCCTGAGTCTTCACCGTTGTAATTTTGGTGGCTGAAAAAATGCTTGTAAATAGAGCACTACCTGTAAACACTTACAGTAATGTACAGTAATGGGGAAAAATAGTGATTGGGTTATGGGACCTGACCTTTGGTTGTATGTAATTTATATATATGATATATAAATTTTATTTATATATTCAAAAGTTTATATAATCTTTTTCTCTCATGGCAATTCATCTCATATTCCTTTTAGATGCTACGTTTCTAAAATGCTAGTTGCTTTATATATTATTTTGGACATACCAGTTGCTTGCCCTACATCTATTTTTTTATTAAATGATTTGTTGTCTGTAGATAACACCTGCCTACCAACCAAAGTGGCTGACATTATAACTTACAAGCTCCCTGAAAATCATAAGGGAATATTTCACAGTTGCCTTGGAAGGTAACTTGGGATTATTTTAAAAATAAAAGGATGGAACTATACCAAAGAAGCATAAACATCCACATTAAATTGCACAATCTTACCTTTGGTTAAATAGAAAAAAATAAATAATAAAGGTCCAGGTTTTTTTTTCCATTTTAGAGAGCTTGGACAGTAGTGGATCACAAAACATTTAGAAGTTAATAATGGGCACACAACATGTCTAAGCAGATAATGATTTATTCTACTAAATCACCAACCAGATGTTTTTGGAACAAAATTTCTAGGAAGAAAAAATGGGCTCTAAATTTTTTCTTCGATTGTGTGAACCATGTCAGTATCTACATAGAACTCCAAATATCCCCATACTACACTTACTATATCTTGCAGATGCTTTTTACAGGCTTGTCAGCTATCTGCAAGGATATCTGGCTGACTCCTTAAGTGTAGGAAAAGTAAATAAAAGTTTATCCCTCTGAGACGCTAGCATGTTTTGCTAAAGATTTCACTATTAAAGGTTTACCTTGGAGCTATTAAAAACTGATTTTAAAAAATTCTTTCCTCTTTACCTCCTATATTCAACTGTAAAACATTAATATTACACCTCAGTTGTAGTGTACATCTACAGAATGATCCCTTCAATCCCATCTGTCCATTTCTTTTTGTCTTTTTAACATTTGTGTTGCTGAGTACCGTATTTAAATGATTGCTACTGAGAGACATGGAGGTCATCTGTGTAATGTTATGCAGCAGAATAGAAAAATGAAGCCAATACACCCAAAATCCACAAGAAACTATTCAGCCTCATCTTCCTGTGTCAAAGGCAAAGCCTTCAAATTCTTCCCATGTACAAGGCAAGCCTAACATTAAGTAGTTGATTTTTTTTTTGAGTGAAGTTTTGAATTAGTTGTCTTTTGTTCGCTTGTTCAGATCTTTTTTATGACTGTTCCTTACAGTTTGCTCACATTTAGTTGTGAATGGCGATAATGAAATTTGAGAATACAACATTTCTTATGAATCATTCAACAAATGAATCAATTAGGGCAGGGAAATAAATTGTCACAGCAAAATATGAAGGAATTTGAATTATGCTTTCAATCAATACGCATAGCAAAAGCTCTAGCTAAAAAAGAAAACAATTAACTTGACAACAAAACAGGAAGGAAATACTGACTCAAATTATTTGTCTTTCTAGGTAGCCCAATAAAAACATTGGGTTCAGGAAATGACTGCTAGGATTTGATATATTTGATTTAGTATGTAATGAAGTATTTTTTAAATAATTCAGTAAAGATAGACTAAACACTGATGTTGGCTAATGGCTATAACTAGTGGGAATGATAATTTGGAAACATTCCCATTTTTTGAGCAGAGACAATATATTCATCCTGTGCTTCATCAGCTTTAAGCTTACTCTGTATAGGTATACAGCTTTTGTGTAAAAAGTCTTGTAATCTCAGGATAACATGGTCTATTTTTATATATGATTCCAAAGTAGATTACTCAGCAGATGATAGCACCAAGTCAATTTTGTTTGTGGTTCAGAAGCTAAGGTCTAGTTACTACTTAGATGGCAGATTACCAGAACTGTGAACTAGGTTGGAAAGTAAAACATGTACAACCCTGGATGAAGGCTGTTAACAAAATATTTTCTGTACTTTTTCCAATAAAATTGTGTAATATCATCGTCTGCATGTATCCATAAGAAGTCAAGTTTGACTCAAGGACATCTTTGTATTTAGACGAACTGAACACATTGAGGGAAGTTTCCAGGCTTTATTTTAAAACAATACAGGTATTATGCTGTAAAGATTACATATGCATATCTGTAGTTGATAATGAGTGCTGTTCTTTTTACAAAGCAACCACTCTCCCCACACTTCTAGCTTAAAAAAAATTACATAGCAAGAGCCTATTACCTGGGAGTGAGAGCTAGTGAATTCATTGGAACTTACTAATGAATAAGCATGGATTGCTGAGCTTCATCTTTATTCAGTGAAACTGCCTATTTGTATATATGTTGTGAGAGGAAATATCTTTTCATCACATCTGGAAATAAATTAACTTTACAAACAGTTCCATTTGCAGACAATAAATTTTTAATTATTATTTTTAATCGACCCCTGTACTTTTTGGGGATTGTGACCTCTGGCTACTATATAAAACTACATTTTTAACCTACATACAGATGCACATTTACAAGTTTATCGCATGTACACATTTACTAAAAAAGATGATCAGTATATAATGAGGAACTATCTAATCTTCCTTTCAGCCAGGATGACTTAAAGGCAGAGTCATTTCTTTTTGATTGAGCGATATTTAAATGTTAAAAAATTAAAAAAATGGAACAATGCTTGTTAGTTAGAATCCATTGAGGACATAATGTGGAAATGCTTATGCTGTAAATTTTTGTTGGTCTTTAAATTTGATTTTACTGATTTTGATGCAATAGTTAAACAAACATTGTGACACTTTTTACACTCAAATTATTTTCACTCTAGAAGTTTCACTATACTAATATCTGATGTGTAGCCTGAAAAACACCCCATAAAAAGATTCCACTAATAAGATTTCATGCATGACTGGACAGCAGCGCCTGTAACAGTGTTTCTGAAAGTTGGTACAGCAACTTTAAAATGTGTGGACTTCAATTCCCAGAATTCCTCAGCCACTAGGGCTGCCTGGCTAATTCTAGGAAAGTCCTCCTAGACTTTCCACATTAACCACAAGCATTAATGTTTCCAATTTTGAAAATCGTTGATGTACACAATGGTCATCTCACAATTCTGCTTTTTCAGAAGAGTATTCAAAAATAAAACAATAACATTTGGTGCACACTGTATTTGTGGACAGGTAAAAGAATGATATACAGTACTTTAGAATTTATTTGGATCAGACCATAATTATTATTAATAAAGCAGATTATAGTTTTTCTACTAGATCCAATTGGGTTTATAGCGCAATCTTCTTCTACTGAGATTCCAGATTCAACAAAGTTATACCGTTATATCTGAGGCCAAGTGGTATCTGTGTTGTCTCACATTAGCAGGAAATTGGGAAAAAATAATCACACACCATCCTTTTCAGACTCTCTTTTTTATTTGGAAATGAGACAACTGGTGGGTTAGAAATGAGGAGTGAGGAGTGGTAATATAACAATTGAAACACTAAGACACTGACAATAATACATAATGAAAGCGCTCTTTTACAGAATTAAAAATACAGTACAGTACTCTAGTTTATAAGCACATTCTGTAATAGCAGTTTCGATCACACAGACATTCGTAAAAGCTTTTAGTTTAGCCTTAGTCAACTTCTTCCTTCTCTCTCCTCCTCTTTTATCTCAGTGAAATTAATACTTCAATGTATAGCAGGAAATAAAAGACATTCTTGGAATGCAATAGCAATTTCCTATCAGATTAAATACAATGTAGAATTTATAAACAAGATGCTTCATAATAGAACTCACAATCTTATAATAATATTAGACATTTAAAAAAAATTTTAACTTCAACTGGAAATCAAACATTTATTTTTGTTATTTCTATGGAGAGTCAATGTCAGAGATACTACCCTTATTTGGTTTGGATATTACAGCAGCAAATCATTTCTGAAAAATCCGTACAGTATTCTGAATATATGATACAGTATCAGTAATTATAATGCAAAAGCTGCTTGGATCAGAATTATCTTTACCTAAGGATTACAAAAGAATGCAAGATACAGGAGTTAGAAACATAGAAGATTGACAGCAGAAAAAGACCTCATGGTCGATCTAGTCTGTCCTTATACTATTTCATGTATTTTATCTTAAGATGGATATATGTTTATCCCAGGTATGTTTAAATTCAGTTATTGTGGATTTACCAACCAAGTCTGCTGGAAGTTTCTTCCAAGCATCAACTACTCTTTCAGTAAAATAATATTTTCTCACATTGCTTCTGATCTTTTCCCCAACTAACCTCAGATTGTGCCCCCTTGTTCTTGTGTTCACTTTCCTATTAAAAACACTTCCCTCCTGAACCTTATTTAACCATTTAACATATTTAAATGTTTCGATCATGTCCCCCCCTTTACCTTCTGTCCTCCAGACCATGCAGATTGAGTTCATTAAGTCTTTCCTGATAAGTTTTATACTTAAGACCATAGTTCCCTCTAAGATGAGCAGTGAGCAATCGCTCACTTAAAAATCATCATCAACTCACAAACCTGCCCAGAAGCCGAGAGGGAAAGAGTGAGAGGGAAGGAGAGAGAGAGGAAGAGAGAGAAACAGATAGAAAAAAGAGAGGAAGGAAAAGAGAAAGAAAAAGAATGGGAGTAAGGAAGAGAGAAAGAAAATCAAAATCTAGTTTGAAACTAGCTCAACTATTTAAGTGGCATTTTGATATTGATAGAGTTGCCCTATTATGAGCTCACTGTTATAGACACACAGTATAGTATTTTATTTTGAAATTCTCTGAGGCAAAACAGGGTGGGTTTGTCTGTCTGTCTGTCTGTCTGTCTGTCTGTCTGTCTGTCTGTCTGTCTGTCTGTCTGTCTGTCTATCTATCTATCTATCTATCTATCTATCTATCTATCTATCTATCTATCTATCTATCTATCTATCTAATATTTCTGTGTCGCCCAGTCCCGAAGGGACTGCCGCTCAGACACTATACTTTTCCGTCCACCCCAAAAAAAAATTAGAGGGAACACTGCTTAAGACTTTCCATAATTTTTGTAGCCCGTCTTTAGACCCATTCAATTTTATCAATATCCTTTTGTAGGTGAGTTCTCCAGAACTGAACACAGTACTGTATTCCAAATGTGGTCTCACCAGCACTAGCATGATTGGCTCAGGAATTCTGGGAGTTAAAGTCCACAAGTCATACAAGAGCTAACTTTGCCTACCCATGTTCTAAGACATCGGCCTCTGAGATCACTGGAGCTGAATCCCTACAGCTGGAAGCAATGCTATATCCATCCATAGTATTATATTGTGAGCTGTCTTCTAAGAAAACTGAACAGAAGTAGCTATTCAAATGGTCGGTGACCTCCTTATTCCCATTAATGTATGTATTATCCCCAGTACTACGCTTTGTGATGCTGCAGTTTTTCTTCTTCCTATCACTTTTATCCCCCTTCTTTACAGATTTGGCAATTTCTTCTTTTGAGGCTTTAGCAGCATATATTATCTGTTCCTCCCCAGCCTAATATGTGAATGGTCTGTGTTTGAATTCAAACTGCCAATGAAATTGCCCCTTTCCCACCTTTCTCTTCCTTCCCAGCCAGTAGTACCTCCCCAATCTCTTTGAATTCAAAAAATAGAAATGGCTAAAAAGCACTACCTTTCTCTCCTCCTTCTCTCACTAGGTCTCAGGTCCCAGTCAGGAGCTCTTGCCCTGGCCTCTGTGAACTGAAAGTGCAATTGAAAATGGCTTTTCCCCTCCTTTTTTCCCTTCCCAGTCTAGTTCCTCCCCAGCCTAATATGTGAATGGTCTGTGTTTGAATTCAAACTGCCAATGAAATTGCCCCTTTCCCACCTTTCTCTTCCTTCCCAGCCAGTAGTATCTCCCCAATCTCTTTGAATTCAAAAAATAGAAAATGGCTAAAAAGCACTACCTTTCTCTCCTTCTTCTCCCACTAGGTCTCAGATCCCAGCCAGGAGCTCTTGCTCTGGGCCTCTTTGAAATGAAAGTGAAAGGATTTGAAGAATCTAGGCAATTTGGTTTTTTTAAAAAGGATGGGGGGTTAATGGCGTAAAATTAAAAAACAACTTGCCAGTGAAGAATTTCTGAAATATAAGTTTACATGAAGTCCTATAGTTTTTTAATGTATTAGGTGTGGCTGTAGATTTTTAATATATTAGATTTGTTTTGTATGCTTTGTTTCTATATTTATTCTATATTCTGTGAGCCGCCCCAAGTTTTTAGAGAAGGGCGGCATACAAATCTAATAAATAATAATAATAATAATAATAATTATTATTAGATTATCTAACAAAAAGATTGCCATGCACAGTAATGGCTTTATTTTTCTAGTGGACAATATAACTGCCTGTCTGTGCATATACATTCTGAGTATACAGATCCCCTATTCCATCAGGAACTACAAGCATCTGCAAAAGATCTGCTCTAGGGGGAGATAAAATCAGCCAGACCTATTATTAGAATACTAATGGCTGCAGGAGATGGAATGGATAATAGAAATTGCTTTCACTTGCTTATTTGTTTCCTTTACTGGAGGAAATATGCCTGTGAATAAAAGCAATCTTTCCATGTGTGGAAGTAACACACAATCTGAATCCATTAGAAATACTGCTCTGTACAAAATCTACCAGGAACCTTTCTATTCAACCAGAAGTCCATCTCAATGAGCCTGTTTTCAGAATAAATTGATTGCTTTAATGCCATGAGCAAATCATTATACAACATGTATTTTGAGTTGAGGAACAGTCACTGCTTTTCCAGTAAACTAATGCAATTTATCATATATCTATTAAAGAGGCATCAGAATTGCAAATCAATAAATAAAGGTAATGTAGGAATAGATTGAGAGATACAGATTACTTCTAGAATGAACTCTAGTCTTTGTGAGATTTTTAAAAACGAATACATCAAAATGGAGACATGTTTGTATTTAATTAAATGAAGCATTGCAATTGATGATGTGTAAAAAAGATGAAAGGTTTGGACACTGTTGGTAAAGCAGAGATCATCTGGATCATGCTGTCAACCCAGCCCTCTTTATATTTTCCTGGGATCCATGCTGCAGGTCCAATACATCTTAAGTACGTATTCATATGCAACCAGATAATTCTTTTGTCTCAGGACCAGCCCAAGCAGGTTGCAGAGTGGCATTAGGTGTGTTTTGTGGGACAGGTTTGCCATTTCTACTTATTAGGTCCTTTGACCTGTCCATCTCAGATGTTCCCCATGCCATATCATAGTATGTGTTCTTAACTTACTGTTTTCAGCCATTTAGCAAGATGTTCTACATATTTGTTCACAGGTTTTTAAATACTGGTAATTCAATGCAGGACAAAACATTTCATAACCAGCAACAAAAGTCTTTACTAATAGGACCATTCCTAAATTATAAACTTTGCAGAGTTAATCATAATGTAAATGACACAACTACAGTACCATTTTCATGTATTACAGTATGATGTTGGCATCTACATGAATGATAATTAAGAGTTCCATAGAAAAATATTAAATTATTTGGATTATTTATAGTTGAAACAGTATTAACAAATGCAGTCTTTTATAACAAAAGAATCATCATGACTAAGTATTAATTTATCTTACTCTATGAGTATCACATTCCTGACATATGTAGTGCTTTTGTATGCAATGTTAATTATTTTATATTTAGACAGTCTAAGAGCAACTCCAATGGAAGGAGAATTCAGCCAGACTCAGTAAGAGAGGTATTAAATTACATTATAGGACTAAAGCATAATCTATCTGTTTACTAAGTTCAATGCCATTTCCTGCTCACCGTTTAATGTTTTGACAAGGCACTGGGCATGACCCTAAGTTGTGGGATTGGGTATCCTTTCCATTTTATTGTATTATTTAGTCACCTTTTGATTTATCGTTCTGATACTGCAATTTCTGGGGTTTAATTACCGGTATTTGTTTTAGAAACTTCTGTTACAACTGTTTTCTGTTGTATATGTTATTTTTCTGTTATATATTCTGTTTCTTAACCATTGCTGTTAGCTGGAAGCATCAGGTATATAAATGAACTAAATAAATAAATAAATAAAAACAACCATATTCTAATATACCAGAATGCTTTGATATAATTTAGGACAGAAACCTAGGTATTCATCTCATTTTTGGTTGAAAAACCTAAAAGGAGAAAGAATAGAAAAATTACATTATAATTAATCTATAATTAATTGTTGGGCATGCTTACTATATAACTATCTTAATACACAGAGCCACTAAAGTAACACAAGAAACATAGCTGGATTTTATCTAAGGAGAAAATGAATATTTCTTTCAAAATGGTGTTATTCTGACCATTTTCAGTAGCCATAAATGAAATTGGCAATATACTTAACTTCCCCCAAAAGAGGAATGTTCTTCTACAAAATGGCAGAAGTTACTACTTAACCACTAAGGTGGGTTTTTTAAAGAACCTATTATCTTTAAATTAACGTAATGACATAAATGTCAGCAGTAGTTAATAACTGCATGCGTGTAGTCTGAAGTGTACATTTTTAGTTTTGTATTTTTAAATGTCAAAGCTGCAAAGAGTCAAATTTACCCAACACTGCTGTAAGTTTGCAGTTCAATTCAGTCCAAATTTCTTCCATGCTTTTTCAAGAGCTACTTGTCCCATGAGGAATGTGATGGCAAAATTCCGTTTGTACCATTCCCTACATATAGAAGCAAAGGAACATAGCGAAATCATGGTCATCTTGAGAAGATAAATATTATTTTTTTTGGGGGGGGGGGAGATTCTGTCTTTGCATAATTAAAATTAACCCTAACAAATTTGTATTGTTGGAAGTACCTTTCTATTAAAATACCCTACTCTAGACTATATGTGACCTGGAAATGGGGATTTTAGAGCACACCACAAAATGAACCTGTTTGGAAAAAAGATCAGTAACAACCCAAATCACAGTATTACCCTGACTTTCAGGTAAGTCCACAATAAAATCCATCGAAATTTCCTTCCAGGGTGCCCCAGGTCTCGCCATTGATTGTAATAGTCCTTGGGGACGACACTGGGCAGCTCGCCACATAAGTTCCTAAGGACCACTCAGACTTTGCTTAATGTCAAGCTGCCAGTCAGAATTCAGACAAATAAAACTCAGAGTCCTTTTATAAAGGTTCAAAAGTGAATTTACCAAAATCAGAACTTGAAGCATCGAAAGAAAAGAAAAGTCTGAGGAAAAATGGTGCGTTACACACATATCAAAAACCCCTTTCCACCCCCTCTTGGGCATTCGCCCAATCTCCATTGTCCAGATGCATCAGGTGGCACATGTTGCTCCTCCCGTCCCTCTTCAGGAATTTTCCATCTAACGGTCTCCTCCTGGCTCCTGGGAAATCGAAACTTAACTCTCCTCCTGCACGCTTCGCAACCCCCCCTTGATCTCTACCCCTCCCCGTCTCTATGACAACCAAGCGAAAGAATGCAGCAGCATAGCGAAGGTTGACATTATGCATGGGTGTATGCAAAATAGGCGTTGATTGCTTACCTGAACGCCTCTTCTCGTACGGTGAGCGGGTACAGCAGTCACATGGGTTGCTCCTGTCCAATCCGATGGGACTGAGCCTAGTATTAAAAAAGCCTGCTGGATCCGCCCCTTCCCCAGAATTCGCAAATCCGTAGACAAGGCTCAGATGTGAAGGCTCAATAATGTTCAACTCTCATTTGTTAGAAGAAAATAGATATAGAAGTCATAGAAGACACATACAAGGGAGGGAAGTGACTGCTGTACCCGCTCACCATACGAGAAGAGGCGTTCAGGTAAGCAATCAACGCCTATTCTCCGTACTGAAGGAGCGGGTCCAGCAGTCACATGGGACATACCCAATAGATTGGTCCCTAGGGTGGGATTAGATTGCTATCGTGAGAGATAACGGATTGTAGTACTCTTCTGCCGAAGGCAGCGTCCGCTGAAGCATAGGAATCGATCTTGTAGTGCCTTATGAAGGAATTAGGTGAGGCCCAAGTGGCTGCTTTGCAGACTTCCTCCAACGGGGCTTGAGTCGCCCAAGCAGCAGATGTGGCAGCACTTCTGGTGGCGTGCGCTGTAATGTTCTTTGGAATGGAGAGGAAGGCTGTCTCATATGCCTTAGAGATGGTCCCTCTGATCCAACGGCCTATTACTGTAGAAGATACTTTGGAACCCATGGATCTGGGATGGTAAGCCACAAAGAGTGCTTCGGATCTCCTAATGGGTCCAGTGCGTTGAATATAGATTTTCAGCGCTCTAGTAAGGTCCAGAGTGTGCCATCTAATTGCCAGGGGATGCTCCCGTTGGAGACAGAAAGAAGGTAATACAATATCCTGGGATCTGTGGAACATGGAACTGACCTTTGGTAGAAAGGTGGGGTCCAGTCGCAGAACCACCTTGTCCTGATGGAACTGGCAGAGGTCCTGCCTGATTGAGAGGGCTGCCAATTCAGATATGCGTCGGGCGGATGTAATCGCCACCAGGAATGCTACCTTAAATGATAGGTACCTGAGGGACGCTGATTTCAGGGGTTCATAGGGTGCCTGAGTGAGGGAATGAAGAACCCGTGGCAAGTCCCAGGAAGGATATCTGTGGATCTTAGAAGGCCTGAGATTGGCAATTCCTTTGAGAAATTCTTGAATTTCCGGGAAGGAAGGGAGAGGCTGCCTGCGAGGCCCTGCCAAAACAGAAGAGATGGCTGCCAGGTGGCGACGGATGGTGCTGGTGGAAAGACCTTGGTGAAAACCTTTCATGAGGAAGGAGATTATCCTGTGAATGGGAAGACACAGGGGAGATAAGCCCTCCTGCGAGCACCACTGATGAAATTTGGACCAAGTGTGGTCATATATCCGATTGGTAGACCCTCTTCTAGCCTTCAGGATGATTTCCACTGTGTCCGGGTCATACCCTCGCAGGTCTAGGTCTCTCCTGATAATAGCCAGGCGGTGAGGTGGAACCAGTTCGGGTCTGGATGGAATGAGGCCCCCTGCCGCAACATATCCTCCGAAACGGGGAGTCGCCAGGGGTCCTGGACGGACAGATGTTGAAGGTCCGCGAACCAGGGCCTGCGAGGCCAGTGAGGGGCAATCAGGATCACTCGGGCCCTCTCTAGGATGATCTTGTGGATCACGTCTGGGAGAATTGGAATTGGAGGGAAGGCATACAGTAGACCTGGAGGCCAAGGCATCCTGAGAGCATTGATTGCCTCTGTTCCCGGGGATGGGAACCTGGAGAAGAAGCGAGGGAGCTGGGCATTGGCTGCGGTCGCAAACAAGTCTAGTACTGGTTGACCGAACCTGAGGCAGACCTGGTGGAATAATGCCTGATGGAGGTTCCACTCTCCTGGATCTATAGTCGCTCGTGAGAGCCAGTCCGCTTGAACGTTGAGGCTCCCCGAGATGTGATCTGCTAGTAGCGACTGGAGAGGCCTAATTTTAGGGCCTCCCTCATGAGGGCCTTGGATCTGGTGCCTCCCTGTCTGCAAATGTGACTTTTTGTGGCTATGTTGTCCGTAAGGATCAGAACATGCTGGTTGATGATGTAAGGTTTGAACTGTTTGAGGGCCAGGGACACCGCTCTCAATTCTAGCCAATTGATGGGCCTGGAGGCTTCCTCCGGTGACCACGTGCCCTGGGCTATTAGACCCTGGGCATGGGCCCCCCAGCCCGAAAGGCTGGCATCTGTAGTTACTACAAACTGGTCTGGGCACCTGAATGGAGATCCCTTGTCGAGGGTTGGAGAAGTCCACCACTTGAGGGATCTGCGAACTGCCGGTGTAATGGCGATGCGACGAGTCGAGTTGCTGTGCCCCGATCTCTGAAAAGGTAACAGAAGCCACTGGAGTTCCCTGGCGTGAAGACGAGCCCAGGGGATGATGCCAATGCACGAGACCATCTTTCCCAGGAGGGAGGATAGGGAGACTATGGAAACTGATTGTTGAGATAGAATGCATGAAATCAGATCCAATATGCTGATTTTTCTCTCAGGAGAGAGGAAAACCTGGGATATTTCTGAATTAATGATGGCTCCCAGATGAAGAATGGAGGTAGATGGCCTAAGGTGGCTCTTACTGAAATTGATGGAAAACCCATGGTTCTGTAGAACCGACATGGTGGAGGAGAGATCTGCAGCCACTCCATCTTTGGAATTTCCGTGAATTAGAATGTCATCTAAATAACATAAAATATGGATGGGCGTGGCCCGAATATGTGCCGCCAGGGAGCCCAAGAGCTTGGTAAAGACTCTGGGGGCCGATGAAAGCCCAAATGGCATGGCCCTATACTGAAAATGTTTGCCCTGGAAGGCAAAACGTAAAAATTTCCTATGGCATTTTGCAATGGGGATATGGAGGTAGGCTTCCATAAGGTCCAGCGAGACCATAAAGTCCCCCGGATGTAGGGCGGCTAAGATGGATGACAAGGAATGCATTTTAAATTTCCTGTATTTAATGAATTGGTTTAAATTTTTTAGGTCTAAAATGGCTCTCCAGCCTCCAGAGGTCTTAGGAACCATAAAGAGGATGGAGTAGAAGCCCAAGCCTCTCTGGAGAGAGGGGACCAGTTGGATGGCTTTAATAGCCAACAAGTGAGAAATAGCTTCCTCCATTCGGATACGAGATGGAGAGGAGCTGGGAGAAGGACAAGAAATAAAATGTTTAGGGGGGAAAGAAATAAACTCTAAACGTAGGCCCCTTTCTACAGTGTCAATGACCCAGGGGTCCTTACAGGAACGGCGCCAACTGGTGGAGAACCAGGCTAGGCGACCGCCTATGGGAAAAGCAGAAAACTCACCATCTGGGTTTTTTGGAAGCTCTGGTCGAAGAGGCTCCTCTCTGGTAGCGGGAACCTCTGCCCCTGGTGTTTCTAGATTGGGATCGAAAACGAGGGGAATACTGACCTGGATTCCTTTGAAAGGCGAACCCTTGATCCTGTTGACTTGGGCGCTGAAAGGACTGCGGTTTAGTGGCCTTCTTGGTGGTAGGCCCCAAGACTTTTTTCTTGTCCGTGGTCTCTGTAAGGAGGGGGTCCAGGAGGTCTCCGAAGAGGAGATCACGTTTCAGAGGACCCATGGCTAACTGCCACTTCTGTCTTACTCCCGCCTGCCAAGGACGGAGCCATAACAGTCTTCTGGCCGTTGTAGAGGCCGCTACTGACCTGGCTGCGAATCTGGAAGATTGTAGAGTAGCATCCGCTACATATTGGGCCGCTGCAAAGATTTTATTGAAATCTTGTTGGCCACGTAGATCATCTGGAGGCAGATGTTGTTGGAGCTGGCGAAGCCAGAAAAGCATAGCTCTGGAGAAGAAGGATGCTGCTGCAGAACTTTTAATGGCCCATGAATCTGCGAGGAAACCTCTCTTGAGCATTTGTTCGAGACGCTTGTCTTCTGGACGCAGGACCTCCTCTGCTTCGCCAGGCATGGCAGCAGCAGAATGGAGTGTCTTCACCGGTTCATCTGGCCTGGGACAGGTTAGAAGTTCCTCATAAGAGGGAGAGAGCTTGTAAAGCTTCCTATCCTTGGGTGTGGGATTAAGACTAGCGGTTGGATGGTCCCATTGCTTGAGCAAGGCGTCTTTGAACAGTTTGGGCATAGGAATTACCTCAGTATCTGCCTGCTCTTCCATGAAATAAGGGAGATTTTCCTCCGGAGGGTCTGTGGAAGGAGTAGCCTGCTTTTCTTGCCCGGCTAGCCCCGTGGAAGCTCTTGCCTTGAGAAGGAGAGATTTGAAGAGCTGAGATGGGAAAATGGCAGCTGGGGCTGGAATCTTGATTTGAGATTCCTCATCTTCCAACAGACGCTGAAAAGGGTCATCATCCTCTTCTACATCCACGTCCTCGTTCTCTTCCTGAGAAGAATCTGAGTCCTCAATGACTGGGGCTCTATAGGAAGAAGGAGAGCTCACGGGACGGGAGGAGCGTGGAGGAGGATGAGACAGAGAAGGTACATTGATGGCTGAGAGTTTAGCATCAATGGTTTTAGTCAAAACAGACAAAATAGACTGAAACTCCGGAGGCAAGGAAGAAATATCAGCCGAAAAGTTAGAAGGATCCCTGAAGGCCTGAGAAGAATCTGGCTGGGAGGAATCTTCAGTAATATCTGGCTCCTCTGGACCTAAGCCCCATAGGTTAGGTTGGGGTGGATTTAGGTTTGGCTCATCCAGAGATAGCACAGGAACCCCAGAGAGAGGCAGGTTAGAGGCCTCTGGGGGGGTTGGATTAATGTGCACTTGGGCCTGCACCTTTAAACGTTTGGCTGATTTATCATGTATTTTTTGTAGGGCTAGGTCCCTTCTCTTCTCAGCCCTGGTGGACTTGGCCAAAGAATGGGCACCTGAAGAAGAGGAGGAAGAGGCCTGGGGAATATTGGTAGATTCATCTCCGGTAGGCCTAACCTCTCTGGGACCTTTGGTAGTGCCTCTCTTGGGAAAAGAAGCCATAGTCTGAAACAAATTACAGAAGACCAGGCTTGAGCCAAGGAAAATTGGGGGGAGAAGAATTTCAAGAACTTTCCCAAGAGGAGAAGTGACCCTGCTCCTAGGCCCAGGAGCTACTGCGACTTAGGGGCAATCCGGACAGTACCAAGAGTTCGTGTCCCTAAATGCAGCGT
This sequence comes from Erythrolamprus reginae, assembly GCF_031021105.1. Taxonomy (NCBI): domain Eukaryota; kingdom Metazoa; phylum Chordata; class Lepidosauria; order Squamata; family Dipsadidae; genus Erythrolamprus; species Erythrolamprus reginae. Next base: position 48,017,134 of record NC_091950.1, read on the forward strand.
GGCAGGCCTCACTAAACTTAACTTAAGTAAACCAAGGCACACTGGTTGGAGGCCACTTCCGTGGAGAATGGACCTGAGGAAACTCACAGCTACTCCAGGGTCAGGCGGCGGACTAGAAAAGCACTGATGGATGACCAAGCAAGGCAAACCGAAAGTGCGAAGTTACTGGGCGCGAGGGCCTTCGCGCCAAAACCGCTCCGTTTTTTTGTGATCGGAGGGAAGACTAAGTCCGGGAGACAAACAAGTCCCACACCGCAGGAGGTAATTAGCCCTTAAATCTTTAATAATAATAGCTTGCCCCGGCAGAAACCTCCAGGCCGAGAGGAAATGTATAAATTCCAAGCCGGCCGCAGCGGCAGCACGGAAGGGAAAAAAAAGCCGCAAATGGCTGTGCCGCCCACTTCTCCCCCAAAACTCCAAGCCCGGTACGGCTCAGTCGTTTACAATGCCGGCAAGCTTAAAAGTGACAAAATCTTACTTTGTCGAAGAGAAAGAATCGAAGGGAAGGTGTTTTATTGAGAGGAACGAGCGTTCACGCGACCCGCTGGATGCGGGGACTGAGCGAATTCTGGGGAAGGGGCGGATCCAGCAGGCTTTTTTAATACTAGGCTCAGTCCCATCGGATTGGACAGGAGCAACCCATGTGACTGCTGGACCCGCTCCTTCAGTACGGAGAAACTGCAAGATTTAAAGCAGTTTCATTTATTTTATATCCCCTCATATCCCCACTGCATATCTCAGTGAATACAACTGAATGATTTAGGCCTTCAGATATCTGCCTCAAGCCTGCTATTATCAGTTACATATAGTATGAGACTGATGCACAGCCTACTGCACCAAATCCAACACAATAAATGAAAAAATATTAAGAATATAGAAAGTGCAATGCAGATTGGTAGGTGAATGGCAACAGAGAGACAGGTAAAGTCAGCTGGCGATTTGGAAACAATTCCAAAAAAGGTTATTAAACAAATTGTTTTTTTAAGAAATCAATGGAAGTGAAAGATAGAACTGATTTGACAAATAATGAAAGAAAACTATCTCACCTATTATAATATACATTTTTTCCCAAGTTTTTACTTAGGAAATCTTTGTAAAATTCAGCCATTTCTTCTGCAGTCAGTGATGCTTTCTGACCTGAAAAGGAAATGAAATTACAGCTTATAGATTAGAAAAAACAAATCTTAATGGTTAATTTTTTCGTTATTACGACATGTTTAATATCAAATTGAAATTGAAGGCAGGACATCCATATTTATGGATTTATGGCTCCCTATGGTCTTTTCTATACATAATCAACCCTTCACAGAATGGTTGTGTTATTTTAGGGATCTTCACATTAAAGAGCTGTATGAATCCTATAAAATGGAAATGCTGTATGAATTATAAGCAGTAGCATGAGTAATAACTAGTTAAATCGTGGGTGTTGAAAATTTTTAAGCGGAGAAGAATAATATTTCTTATATCACCAAGACTTACTCCAAATTCATGGAATGTTATGGACTTCTTCCAGACTTCTTTGTAACTGAATTTTAGTTATATTACTCTGTATCATGAGTTCTCTAATTTATAACTTCACTCTCAAGGAGTCTAATGTTCTTATTCCAAAATTAGATTTTCTGCAATAGAGTCTATTTTAAAATACTAATGAAATTTTGAGCATTAGGGACACTATAAGAAAATAATTTTTTAGCAAATCTACACCAAGTAATACTCTGAGTCATTTTTATTTTGGCTTTTATTAGAAACAGTTGGATATGCATGATTTCTTTGATCAAAAATGGGATATAGGAATTTGACTTAGATTATATTCTAAGATTTAAAATCCATAAATAATATAAATAATTTAAGAATGTGTTTCAAATGGTAAAATTAATTATCTAACCTTTTTCATCTCTTGGCTGTATACCCTTGGCTTTCAGTCTAGAACAAACAAATTCTTCTTTTTCCTGAAATAGGATTCAATAATATTACAATACTGATTCTTAGCGTATTGGTATCATTTTATAAGTGACTATTACCAATCATAATAGTATATTGTTTATTCCATTTCATCTAACACTTTAACTGATGGGAAAAATTCCCTTCAAAACAATTAATGTATCTTCAACAATTCTGTAACAAACAATTCAGCAGCTAACTATTAATTTTGATATGACTATTAAAACTGAGAGATGACCTACTTAAGACTAACACATCTGTACAGCAATACTTTCCCTTACAAAAAAAAACACACTGGCTCTATGTTAGGGTAAACAAATAATTAGGTTTATGATAGTAAGACTTCATAATTGATAATGAAAAAATTAGAATGAAAAATAAAATTTAAATATCACAAATATAAAAAATGTATTGATACAGTTGAATCATTGCTTTAAAACAAATCTGCTACCAGCCTTAAAAGGACATCCAATGCCACCTATTGTTTTAATATTTCTACCTTTCTAAAAGATATATTTTGATTTGTCCAGAATTCTTGATTCCAAGCCTGTGTTTCCTGCCTAAGTTTTCTCAGTCTTCCTTGCAATGGAGTTTCATCTTTAGGAACATAAAATATCACTGGTCGAAGATTTGAATATTGATCAGGAGGTCCAATCCAATCACAGCAAGAATCCGAAGGTGGATGAAAATGTGAAACCTAAAAAGAGAGGAGGGTTTAATAATACAAAGCATCACAAATTATTTCAACATTATATTGCCCAGTGAAAAGGCAAGCTGTACAAACAGTTATAAAGGTGAAAAAAGATTAAGCAAAATTTTAAAGAATAACATTTAACACTGGACAAAGTTCAATCTTATTTATCTCTTGTAGTTTTGAAAACATCAAATAGGACATTGGTGATGAAATGAAATAATCGGAGCAAATATTTTTTTAAAATAAGAGAATGCTATCAAATTAAAACCTAGACAAAGACAAGCAATTAATACATTGCACACAATTTTCCAAATTTAATACATAGATTCCCCAAATTTTCTTTCCCCCCCAATAGAAAACAGGTGTGGTATTTATAGATCTCCATAAGAGTGATTTATAGGTCTCCATATCTCTAGTTTGCCCTTAATTTCTCAAATGCTCAAATGTTCAGGTCCCAACTCATGATATCATGCATTGCTGAACATCTCCACTTTAATTTTCATATCTTATTTTTTAATAAGAAAACTTCAAGTGAAAAACTGATCTCCCCATAAAAGAGTAGTTCAATTGGAAAAAAAGAAAGTAAACTACAAAATAGAATACCACAAAATACATGGAGGACTGATAAACTAAGACAATTGTTTGTAATTTGAACTGCAAAAGAGGAAATGTGGGGATATTAAAATCATTTTATAAACAGCCCTTCAAAATAATTTTTCTGGGTAACTTGTAATACAGCATTTTGAAATTGTAATTTAAAATAGAGACCAATCTAACACAGCAAAAAAACCCCACAAAATATTATTGGAGATAAATAGAAACAGCAATATAATTACTGACTCTTACTTCTAGTTTTTCCAGATTGTATTAAAGCTTCAAAAGCTAACAAAGTAGGCATGCCTCATTCCAGATCTAGGGGCCACTACGGACCAGGTAGTGGCATCGGTGAAATAGTGGCATCGGTGAAATATTTCGGAAGGGAGGATAATGTACTAAATGTGGTGACCCAAGCCCCCATCCCTTTATAAACATATAGAGAAAGGAAAGCAGAACTTAGATGACAATGGCATAACCACTATTCCACAATAAGTAGTTGTCCTCCAACCTGCATTCATTTATTGTCAAGGGTCAGCATGGGGATGAATGGTCTAAAGATCTACATATTCTTTAGGCAGTTCCAAAACATGAAGAGATTAAGGAGTTCGTTCATTCATTCATTCATTCAGACTTATATATATGTTTCCCCGAAAATAATTCACCCCCGAAAATAAGACATAGGAGAGATTTCATTTTGCAGCATTCCCAAACAGAACATATATCTAGGGCACAATCTGAGGTTAGTTGGGGGGAAGATCAGAAGCAACATGAGAAAATATTATTTTACTGAAAGAGTGGTAGATGCTTGAAACAAACTTCCAGCAGACATGGTTGGTAAATCCACAGTAACTGAATTTAAACATGCCTGGGATAAACATATATCCATCCTAAAATAAAATACAGGAAATAATATAAGGGCAGACTAGATGGATGGCAAGGTCTTTTTCTGCCGTCAATATTCTATGTTTCTAGATGGAAATAATGGTACGGTAGTACTGCATTAAGAAATTATTGGTAAGATTCACAGTTTGTCTGATTATGCTGATTTGTGATGACAACTACTGTACAGTATATAATAAATGTTCATTTTTTTGTTCAGCAATAAATGTTAAGTCTTCATTAAAAAAAATAAGAGATCTCCAGAAAATAAGATGTAGCACATCCTTGGGAGCAAAAATTAATATAAGACACTGTCTTATTTTCGGGGAAACAGGGTATGCCGCCCAACTCCCAAAGGACTCTGGGCAGCTCACAACCAAATATACATAAAAAGTAATATAACACCACCTAAAACAGTTCAAAACAAATTAAAACCAGCAATTGCAACAATTAAAACAGTTCAAAAAAACCACTCCATGCGTATCTTTAAAATCAGCTTCTTAAATTGAAGTCATGCAGATGACGAAATGAATATTCGGTCCCAGACAGTTTGCTTGCTATCGGTTTCCAAACTATTTTCAAAATTAGCTTTACACACAGTGCAAAATGGTAATCTCGGTAAGCAGTTACCAGAGCACTGATTGCTAAAGCCAGCCCACGTGATTAAAAGTGCATTCAACAGAAAACTTTGTTTAATGAAAAAAAGAATCTCACATCAACAAAAGATGCAACCTGATCCTTTTATTTCCCAGAAATAAAACTAAAAGTAACAGTACAGTATTATATACCTTAATGCACAAGTGGCCTTCTGTCCCCTGTCCTAATGTTTCTCTTTTACTAGGATCATGTATATAAATATTGTTATATCTTTGTATACCACTAATACGTACTTGGCAAAACCAATGAATAAATAAAATAAATAATAAAATAAAACAGTGCTTTTCTCCAGGATAAGAGACTACCATTTCACTAACAGCTGCGAGAGCAATAGTGGTGCTTCCTAGATTCGCCCACGTTTCGTCAACACTCCGCAGCCTGCACTGGCTGCTGATTAGTTTCCAGTCACAATTCAAGGTGTTGGCAATGACCTATAAAGCCCTACATGGCATCGGGCCAGAATACCTTCGGGACTGTCTTCTGCCGCATGAATCCCAGCGGCCGATAAGGTCCCACAGAGTTGGCCTACTGCATGTCCTGTTGACTAAACAATGTCGTCTGGTGGGCCCCAGAGGAAGAGCCTTCTCTGTGGCGGCCCTGGCCCTCTGGAATCAACTGCCCCCGGAGATTAGAATCGCCCCCACCCTCCTTGCCTTTCGTAAGTTACTGAAGACCCACCTATGCCGCCAGGCTGCGGAGAGGGGCGGCATACAAATCTAATAAATAAATAAATAAATAAATAAATAAATAAATAAATTTGAGGTATCCCCAGGCTAATGTGATTTATTTATGCATGGTATGATTGAATTATATGGCTTTTAATGATATGGGTTTTTAGATGCTGTTTATAAGTATTGGATTTGTCACATTGTTTATCACTGTTGTGAGTCGCTTCGAGTCTTCTGAGAGGGGTGGCATACAAATCTAATTATTATTGTTATTATTATTAATAACAACAACAACAACTCCAAGCAGCTGCCTTCCTGTCTCTGATTTGCCTACCAACATTTGTTGAGTAAATTTACAAAGTGGATTTACAAAGCAAGCAAAAGTAAATCAGATTCTCGTTAAAGCTTGGGCTACGTGAACCAAGCCACCGGCTCTATGGCAGCAGAACGTTACCCGGTGCATTCCCACAGCCTCGGCTCGCCCACAGTCCAGGCGAACGGAAGAACAAAACTTTTGACAGGACACTCGGAATATTTAAGCCCCTTATTTCCTCCGCGTTACCTTCCTCTTGGGAGGCGACGGCGAGCTTTTCCTCTCCGGGTCTTCGCCCCGCGAAGGCGCTCCAGAGACCGAGGAGGATAAAAACCTGGAGCCCAAGCAGTTCGTGACTAGGCAGGGGCAACCGCCTGGGCTGTGTAGAAACCCTCGGCTCTTCACGAGCGCCGCCATCCAGGCCTGAAGCGAAGCCAGGACTGAGCAGCGCCCGTTGCTTTACGGCGACGTCGTGAAAGGCGGGGAGGGAGGGAGGGAGGTTTCCCTTGTTCAGTTCTCGCGCGCTCTCCTCGTTCCCTCAAATGGCGCCGGCGTTGTCAAACGCCGGGAGAGTGCGCGAGGCCAGGCTGGCAGCGGGAGGGTTGCAGTCTGCCTGGATCGTTTCCGAGCCACCTTTGAGGTGAGGAAGAAGAGAACGGCGGCGGCGGGGGAGGGACGTGGCGGCGAAGGTGCCCGCGGGAAGCTCCCCATCCTTGCCGTGCGCTTCCGAAGGACGATAACAACGTGGGGGTTGGAAAGCGGAGGGAAAACCCGCAAGGAAAGAAGGAGCCGTGGAGGAGCGGAATGACCTGACTCGCGGTGTCTCGGGGTGTGTAAAGAGTACTGAGTGAAGGGGAAGAGGCCTCGCGGAATAAATAGAGGAAGGCAGACAGGCAGGCAAGGGTGCCTGGGTGCTTTCCGAGGGGGGGGGGGTCGAAGGAGCTGCGCTAGTTGCAGTTAACGTGCCCCGGTGTGGTTGCTGTTTAATAGGGAGCGTGAAAGGGGTCCAGGCTTCTCAAACTCAGAGAGAGAAAGGCAATCGGGCCTGGTTTAGATTGCTCGGTGGGCGATTGTGAAGACTGACGTTCCGGCGAAGTTGGCGAGCTAAGGGGCCGAATCGAACAAGGGAGGGAGGGGAAGGCCCGGCGGAGCCCTGCGGCCAATGGGGGTGACCTACTCTAAATCAAGGGTCTACAACCGTGGCAATTTTAAGACTTGTGGACTTCAACTCCCAAAATTCCTCAGCCAGCAAAGAATTCTGGACTTCAACTCCCAGAATTCTTTGCTGACAGAGGAATTCTGGGAGTTGAAGTCCACAAGTCTTAAAATTGCAACCCTGTTCTAAACGACCTCGATTGCTGCCCTTTCCATCCCATCCTGTGGTGTCCGCCCCATGCCTGCCTGCCTTCTCTCTTTCTCATCTCTCTATTTTCTCTCTCTCTCTCATATCTCTCTTCCTCTATTATCTCTCTATCATATCTCTACTGTCCCTCTCTCTATCTCTCTATTCTCTCTCTATCATTTTCTCTATCTATTATCTTATGATTATCTCATCTCCCTCTCATCTCTATCATTTCTCTATCTCTATCTTCTCTATTATCTCTCTCTTTATAATAATTAATAATAACAATAATTTATTAGTCTTGTATGCCGCCCCTCTCCGAAGACTTGGGGCGGTTCCTAATTAAAAACTGTAACTGAAACCCATTACCTTAAAAACAATCAATACTACTCTATCTATCTATCTATCTATCTATCTATCTATCTATCTATCTATCTATCTATCGGTATCTTCTATCTCTCTATTCCTTCTATCTTTATCTCTCTATTTTCTCTCATTTCTCTTTATCTATCAATCTATCATCTATCTCTATTCTTTCTATCTTTATCTCTATTTTCTCTATCTCTCTCATCTATCAATTTATCATCTATCTCTATTCTTTCTCTTTATCTCTCTATTTTCTCTGTCTCATCTGTCTGTCTGTCTATCATATCTATCTTATCTATCTACCTATCTACCTACCTACCTATCTAATCTATCCATCCATCCATCCGTGCTGCTGTCAAGATGGGCTGTTGAGAGAAAGGAGTAGAAGAAGGTCATTTATCGGGAGGGACAGTCTGGATTAGGCAAGGGGCGCTGGTGTGTGTGTGTATATGTGGAGGGGGAGAGAGGAGGGGACCGCCTGGTCTCTCAAGGCGGGTAGGCCGAGCGGCGGGAGGCCTCGGAAGAACCCGCTCTGCGTCACACCAGGCGGGGAGCCCGCACTGCTGGCGGCTGTTGAGAGCAGCGGCGCGCAAGGGGACGGGCGGACTGCCGGAGCGCAGCTTAGCTGAGGGCGGCGTGAGGGGCTCCGTTTAGGTATCAGCTGGGAAGCGCCGCATCTGAGGGCGGCGAATTGAGGCCAGTGTCGAGACGGGGCCGGGGAAACCTCTGTGCGGAGGCTGTGACGCCGGGGAAACCTCTGCGCGGAGGGTCTCCCTTTCACACATACACACCCCGGTAAATTAACTCCTGGTTGATCAAAGGCCTTCGGGAACAGAGGGATCCGAATTGGGGCCGGCGGAGCTCAATGAACCGGATCCCCCTGTTCTCATCTCCTCCGGGACCCGAATTCGAATCCGTTTGCTCCTCCCCCCCCTCCACACACACCCCTCCTTCAGCCGTTCCCGGAGAAGCGCATCGGCTGCCAAAGCGGAATTAGATTGTGCAGCATTGTGAAGTCACTGGGGGGGGGGGGGGAGGCGAGGGGCGGCGAGATGGGGGGGAGGACAGAGAGAGGCCGGCGGGGAGGTTGACGGCGCGCTCTACCTGGGGGAAGCGGCCCGAGCTCGGGGCTGATTCCTGGCTACCTTCCTGCAGGAATGTAGGATTGAGAGAGGGGCCGGGGGATCAAGCTCTGTGCACGGGGAGTCGCTTCCCCCAAAGAGCTTTCTCACTGGGTAAGGATAGAAATAAGCGGCGCGGGGCTGAATGAGTTGCAGCTTGGCTCCATGCCAAGCTGGTAGACCACCATGTATTTTGAGTGGACTGGACTCAAAAATTATTGTCACCTTGTTTGAAATTACCAGGACGACTGTCTTTATCTCTGGAGGAAAAAAAGGAAAAGGCAAAAATATAACACTTATTTCCCTGGGATGACCAAAGAAGGGTAATTAGAGATACATCTAGTTTTTGTCTCTATTTTATCTGCCTTTTTTTTTTTGAGGGGGGATACTCGATGAATATTGTATGTGGAGGCAGTTGGTACTCTTTTTTCCCCAGTATATCAACACTTGTTATGACTTGCTTGTGGTATTTAAAGAGATTGGGGAAAGAAACCACTCTGCTTGGAACATTTCAGTTCATACTTTATACTTTTGGCAAGAGGTAGATCAATTAGACATGTTGTAAGTTAATAATATGCATCAGATTTAAAGCAACTGGCAGAATCTTTCAAGAAGTTTGCAGCTATTGTTATTGTTGTCATTATTATTATTATTATTATTATTATTATTTATTAGATTTGTATGCCGCCCCTCTCCACAGACTCGGGGCGGCTCACAACAATAGTAAAACAGTGTACAGTGAACAAATCTAATATTTAAAAAATAGCTAAAAACCCATTAATTTAAAAACATACAACGCAAGCATACCATACATAAAACTATATAAGCCTGGGGGAGATGTCTCAATTCCCCCATGCCTGACGGCAGAGGTGGGCTTTAAGGAGTTTGCGAAAGGCAAGGAGGGTGGGGGCAATCCTAATCTCCAGGGGGAGCTGGTTCCAGAGGGTCGGGGCCACCACAGAGAAGGCTCTTCCCCTGGGTCCCGCCAAATGACATTGTTTAGTTGACGGGACCCGAAGAAGGCCAACTCTGTGGGACCTAACTGGTCAATGGGATTCGTGCGGCAGAAGGCAGTCTCAGAGATATTCTGGTCCGATGCCATGAAGGGCTTTATAGATCATAACCAACACTTTGAATTGTGACCAGAAACTGATCGGCAACCAATGCAGACTATATCTTCAAAAAGATGTTATGTTGTAACTACTATATTGTCTCTTGAATAAAATAATAGTGGAATCCTTTTTGAGTACTTCCACTTGCACATATATGTTTTTTAGAATATTTTCAAGCAATCTGTTACATTTTACTGTGTTCTCCATTGTTTTTAGTTCTGTTGAAACTGGATGAAGAAAAAGAATGGATATGGGTAACCAACATCCATCTATCAAAAGGCTGCAAGAAATACAAAAAGAAGTCAAAGAGTTTGAATCTCAAGTAGTAGCCTTCAGTGGTTTGTCCAGTGATAGAACTTACAAGAAATTAGAAAGGACTTTGACTAAACAACTTTTTGAAATAGATTCTGTGGATGCTGAAGGAAGAGGTGATGTTCAGCAAGCCAGAAAGAGGGCTGCCCAAGAAACGGAGAACCTGCTTAAGGAACTAGAGCAGAATGCAAACCATCCCCAAAGGCTGGAGATAGAATCCATATTTAATGAGGCACAGGCATTGGTGGAGCAGGAAATCACTGCTTTTTATAAAGGAGGCAACTGTGTAACTGAGGAATTTGAAGAAGGTTTACAGGATATAATTTTTAGACTCACTCAGGTAAAAACCGGAGGGAAAATTTCTCTGCGGAAAGCCAGATATCGCACCCTGACCAAAATATGTGCTGCTCAAGAAATTATAAGTCGTTGTACAAAGCAGCAGCCTTCCCTGCCATTGTCCAGTGATGCACATCCTTCTGTTTCCAAAATCAATTCTGTCATAGGAGATGTGAACAAAGCAAAAGGGACTCTTACTGCTGTATTAATGGGAGTAAACAACAATGAGACCTGTAGACATTTATCCTGTGTACTCACGGGTCTGATTGCTGATCTGGATGCCTTAGATGTTTGTGGCCACCCAGAAATAAGAAACTATCGTAAAGAAGTAGTGGAAGAGATCAATAGATTGCAAAAGTATCTGGATCTGGAAGAAGAAGCAGATTCCACCTATGCTTATGACTTGGCACAAAACGGATCCATTATAAAAATAGAAGAAATACGCAAGAACATGAAAGACGTTAAAGCTTCCCTTTTAAAAATTGAGAAAGCTTCAGATTTGTACCTAAAGTCAAAGACGGAACTGCAAGGGTTAATCGCCCAGTTGGATGAAATAAGCCCAGGCAATAATCCTTTCATCCGAGAAGCCAGGAGGCGAGCTGTGATAGAAGTACAAACCCTCATAACTTACATTGACTTAAAGGAGGCACTTCTTAAGCAACAAACCTTTGTAGAGCAAGCAGAAACAGACGTCTCATCACAAAAAGCAATTTGGAATATTCTTGGAAATGTAGCTGAGATTCAGCTAGAGGTGTTGTCTTTTGATGGGAACAGAACTGATAAGAACTACATGCGGCTAGAGGAGCTCCTCACCAAACAGCTTCTAGCACTTGATGCTATAGATCCTCAAGATGAGCGCTCAAAAGTATCCAGGAAACAGGCAGTGAAGCTTGCACAGAACATTCTTTACTATTTGGACATGAAAACTGATGAATGGGAGTACTAAAATAATATTGGTCTTGTGTGCTAGATGTTGGTTTCTCTCTTGCACTTTATAAATAATCAGTCTCTCGTAACTACAAGACTAACAGTTCCATCATTTGCTCATCTCTTTGCAGTTGAGTAAAAGTTGGATTGGGTTAAGCAGCAACTTTTTCCTGCTCGTGCAATCAGGCAGTGAAGGCAGTTCATGTACCAATTATGTTACAATTTTTTTCATAGCCTGTTTTCTGTTGTTTGCATGATTTGTGAAGAAGACTCCCAAAACTACATCTCCAGCTGTTGCCTAAAGTTTTCTATATAAAATTCTACACCAAGACATAATACAGTCTTGCAAAATCAAAGCAAAACTAATGAGAAAATCCAGAGCAAATGTCAGTCAGCCTTAAACCATTTTAGATGTTTGCAGTAGTCTGGATCAATCCAATCGCAATCCAAAGGATTAAATGCAAATTACTCATGGCTATTTTGTGTGTTGATTTAATCTTGCTGATCTTTCATCTGAGATTTTTTAAATAGTTTAGCATAATATGAAACATGAACATATCTGAAATATGGATATAAATTGTAATTGCATACTTTCTTCTAATTTCCATAGGATTATTTCAGAATTAAAAGATTTACAGTTGATCGCCTTGCACATTCTGGAGTTCTCATGTAAACTAGAGGAACACCAGAATATAGAAATGGTACTTTAAAGATAGAATGCACAGCATAAGCTGAACAATATATTTCCCGAATTATGCTGAACTTTTCAGTAATCAAAGAATGATCCTGAATTTGGAATCTTAATAGCTATGTAGATATTTTCCTTTAATTTTGTGATGATTTGGTAGATATTGGGCAACTTGTCAAACATTCCTTTGCATTTTTTAAATCGATTCATCATTTCTTTTTCCAGACTACACTTGACACAAAAATGTTACTTTATTAGTAGTTCATGTGCTGCTGTTAGAGTGTTGTTTAAAACTATTTTTCCGAATGGCTGTTCATGATTTATGAAGGCAGCAGATATTTCTTTTGACTTTTTAAAAATCTTTCAATTCATCAGAATGACTAAACATTTCAGAAAAACAGAATTTAAAAAGTAGAAGCATTCTTATGTATTAATTTAACTATGTTGAATAGGTTACATATGCTATTCCTGAGTATAAAAGGAAAAGTTGCTTTAGTTTTTTTTAACATTTTGTCCACCACCTTTTTGTCTTCAGTAAAGTCTCCTAATTCAGTAACAGTATCTGATAAATATTTCTGAATATGGCAAGCTAAGTCAGTTTAACTATAATTTTTCCCTGTTGCTTATAAATACAGAATAGGAGAAATCAACAGCGATCATATTTTTAAAATGCATTGTTAGCATCATCCAGAAACCTGCAGTCAATATGTAGAATAATATGTTTCTAATCCAGTTCCCATATAGTAATCAAAATTATTGGCTTGTAGAAGATTATTTCCACAATACATGATTAATGCATGCTGAGATATTACATTGATGTCTATGAATAAAGTTTTAGAATAGAATTAAAAGGCATAAGGCTTATTCTTGAGAAACAAGTGCCTTTTAAATGACCTTTGAATTTGTAGCACCTTGTAGCTATGATGCTGTAGTTGACTTCATGGTGTTTTTCAGTAAAGTTTTTTTCTGTAGTACCAGTTACAGCTTTTAAAAAGCTATCATATTTGTAAGTCTACTGTGATATTAGCAAACGCCTAAAACTTTGATGAAAGCAACCTTGATTTTGTCCTTGGCCTAGTCTCATTGGCTCAATTCATTGATCATTTGTGTGTTTCATTTCTGTAAGATGTAAAAAGGAGTAGTAGGTCAAATTACTTTTGCTGCACAAAAAGATTTTTTAAGCTTGTTGTATTTTTTGTTGTCATAATATTTTGGTGAATCTGTGTCAGTTAATAAGAATGCAAAATGGACTAATAAGCATTTTGGTACCTTCATCATCTGTGACTTCATTTTGTCCTTTTTCTCATTGTTTAAAATGATTACTTTTAACTGCTCGTACTGGTCTAGTTTGGGACCTTACTAAATTGTCTAGCATATCAGATTAAAATATTTTCACTTTCATTAGTTTTCATTCTACCAATTGGTATATGGTTTTGATCTCAAACTGTACACAGAGCGTTTTCACATGATTTGGATTCCCCATTAATACAACTTTAAAAATAGGGTAGTAATATAGGTGTTTTTCTTCCAGTCCCTTCCCTCCTCTTCTTCAACTTCCATATGGAAGCTATTTCTTATTTGAGTACTCTGAAATGAGATGGCAGATTAGACATGCAGTTTTTAGAGAACAAATAAGTAATTGTTTGTGTATCTACTTGTTCCTCACCTCACAGAAAACTCTTCATCAGAAGATACCTTTGTGAAAGGAAGAGAAAAATGATTACTACTGATACTTCTCTTCTCCCTGGAGTCCATAAAATAAGCTTCAGTGTTTGAGGCACAGCATTACATTTGGTGTTGGGAATTGTAGCAGAAAGAAAGTTTATATTTGGATTTAATGTTTGTGCAGTTTATGCTTCAGAAGGAGAATCTTAATGTTGGCTACTAGTTACTAGCATCTTGCTTGAGAAAAAATATGTTTTCAATAAATTCCAACTGTAATAGAAGAGAAGAAAGTCCTTTATTCCTATGCAGTTCTGAAGAAATCTAGTAATGATTTGGGGAACTTTTTGGAATCACATAGTGAGTGGTTTAAAAAGAATGGAAAACTGTAAAAACAGCTCAGAACTGTTTCCCTTATGCAACTAAAGGCTATTCTATTTTGTACCACATAGAAATTGTTTTTTTTTGTTATTTTAACTTTAATTTTTTTTCTGTTAACCTTTTGCTCACATTTTGCACATAACTGCAATGCTGTTATTCTAAATTTCAACACATAGGCTTCTAGTACATAGGGACATTCTTACAGTTCTCATGACTCTTACACCTTGTAAAAGCTGCAGGTTTTAAATAAAATGACAGTAAATATTGTAAGAACATAATTTCCAAATTTTTTATTTAAAAACAATCTTTGGCTTGCAAATTTAAGTGTGCTTTGCTGATTTACCATATATTAAGTTACTTGGTATAACTATAAATCTGATTTTTGCATGAATAAATATGAAAAAGTAAATAAGATAAACCAAAATGAAAGTTGTAAATTTGGTTTGTGCTTTTAAGAATATTTTTCTACTTAACATGTAAGTAGGTTACAGCACATATTTTCCATTGCAATGATTTAATAGTCTATTCTGCAGTTCTGCATTGGACCAGATCAGAGGGTGTGTGTTTTTTAATATAAAGGTTTTTGTGCAGTGCCATTTGTATTTAGGGTAAGAAACATGTAATTCTACTCAAATACATCATGATTTTGATTGTATTGCTTTAAATGTTCTGTTGCTCTAAATAACCGCCTGATAGCTTTCTGATATTTTTGCCAGCAACCATGAAACAATTTTGAGCAGTTTGAAATTAACTATTCCAATATGATTGGCAAACCATTGTAATCAGCTTTTCTAATTAAGCTTTCTCTGGGCACTAGACCTGTAGTTGGTACATATTCTGTTGTATGTTAAAACTTGAGAACAAGCTACCACATGGCTGGAACTTACTGTTTTTCGAAGAAGTGTATTATCTCATGTTTATGTATTGCATTGTTCAGTATATACAGATTCGGAAATCAATAAATTATTTGGATGTTGCTTTCTTGACAATTTACTCCAGGACAGGATGGAGGGTTGTGGGTTGCATGGTGGGTTGTGGGAATAAAATACTTTCTGTACTTTGACATAATGGCCTACAGCCATTGCTGATGTATGGATGGCATTAAAATGTTAAATTAGAATGTTCTTTTTGATGAAAAATATAATTATCAAAAATGGGCCTTTTCTTTTTAGTTAAGAAATACAATTTTAGAAATAACATGTAACAAAATAATATAATGAAATGCAACCTTTCCTCAACTTGACTTTGGATGGTCATACATGCCCTGATTACCTCATGATCAAATTGTGAGGTTGCCTTTGATGACCATGTGGAAGCCTCAACTGCTTCAAAATGCTGCAAATTGGGCAGTAATGAGCACTCTTCATTATGCCCATGAGTCCCAAGCTGTGTCGGTAGGCTTCCAAATGCAAATTGTTTTCTATAAAGCCCTAAATGGCACAGAGTCCGATTAAAGCAATAGCACTTAGACTTATATACCGCTTTACAGCCCTCTTTAAGCAGTTTACAGTCAGCAAATTGGCCCCAACAATCTGAGTCCTCGTTTTACCCACTTCCGAAGGATGGAAGGGTGAGTCGTCCTTGAGCCAGTGGTGAGATTTGAACTGCCAAATTACAGGCAGGCAGTACAAGTAGCCTGCAGGACTGCTCTCTTACCTAACCACTTCACCACCGTGGTTCATATCTGAGAGATTGCCTCATCTCCAAATGTTTCTGCTCACCCATTATGTTGGCTGAGTGGGTGTGCTCTGGGTCTCCTCAATTAAACATCTTGTGGAACCCACGAACTAGGGGTGGGGTACTGCCTGGACAGGGGGACGACACAGTGGGGTAGCAAAAATGGAGCTCCACCGCAGAGCACCCAATTTGCACTGAAAGATATTGAAAGAAAATGCAGGGCATCCTGCATAAGTCACGCCCACAATGTGGTAGTAAAAAGTTTGGTAGCCCTTCACTGCCTTGAACCATGCCTTTTAAATCGCTGCCCCCTACCTCTAGAAAAGAATATTCCCCAGGGATATGGACACTGCTATTTTGCAGTTTTGGAAAGCCCCTAAGACCTGCCTTTGTCCCACATTTTGCGTTAATTGCTTGTGTTTTTATTGTTTTGGTTGTTTTTGAACTGGACTGTTGGTTGTTTATGTTTTTACATGTACAGTGGTACCTCTACTTAAGAACGTCTCTACTTAAGAACTTTTCTAGATAAGAACCGGGTACTCAAGATATTTTTGCCTCTACTTAAGAACCATTTTCTACTTAAGAACCTGAGCCCGGAAAAATTTCCCAGGAAATTTGAGAGTGGCATGAAGGGCCAGCAAGTTTTCTGCCATTCCCCCTTTAATCCTGGCCATCTTGGGCTTCTCTGGGCTGCCAAAGGAGCCTTTCGGAGGCCCTTGAGGCTTTGGAAGCCCAGAGCGAACAGAGCGTTTTCCTTTCTCTGGGTGCTTGGAGAGGGATTACACCAGTGCGAGGTTGCCTCCCGCAGTGTCTGGGCACGGAAAAGCAAAAGGGGCTGCTCAACTCACCTTCCTTCGGCAGCGACTGTCCTTTCCTCCTCCCCCTCCTCCCACCCAAATTCCGAGCTTTTATTTCTTTCCTAATGGGTTTGCACGCATTATTTGCTTTTACATTGATTCCTATGGGAAATATTGCTTCTACTTAAGAACGTTCCTACTTAAGAACCTGGAACGAATTAAGTTCTTAAGTAGAGGTACCGCTGTATTTGGATTTTGTAAGCTGCCAGAAATTACTGAAGTGATCAGGCATCACATATTAAATTATTATTAATATTAAAATGTAAAATTTTAACCTTAGAATCTGACTTTAGGATTTAACTACTTGAACTCTTGGATGAAAGAGGTGATGTAATTATAATAACTACATGCAATTTAATGGCCTTCCCAGTCAAAAAGATTTTCAAAGAGGCAACAGATTATAAATAAAATGATTAATTCTACTTCTATCTTTCTAAAACATTTCTTTCTCTTGCTTCCCCTCCCCACCTCATTCCATGGGGTTTGGCATAAGAAATAGAAGATGGTGAACTTTAAATTATTTCTATTCCTTTAATGATCATATTGGAATAAAATTTTACTGATAGGGGAAGTTATATTTTCATGTCCTGCATAGTTAAGATCTACTTAATGCACTATAGATTGTTGGCAGAAAGAAAACCTTTTAAAATGGCAGATAATTCATTTTTTGTGTGTTTTGTTCTGTATTAATTTTCTGCCAAATAGCAACATAGACCATTTTCAGATTTGGAAACTAGATGTCACTTAGAGATTAGTATGTTAATAAATAAACCCATAATCATGTATGACAGTATTAACAGAAGCATCTTTTTAAAGTCAGAGCCTAATTATAAGTATATTAAGAAGAGTGGCTTCCTTAAACCAATTTCATGCAGTGTCATTTTCCCTGGGAAATATGTTAGAAGAATTGGATTACTGAAGCAATTATAATGAACTTTGTTCCTCCCCAAGGACATCCTTATATTCTGGGATTAGATACTAATTTTCAGTACAAATTTTGATTCCTCCAACTTTTATATTGAATATTAGATGCTATTTATAATTTCCTCCCAGCCCTAGTTTTTGAGTTCTTTAGAGGAAAACCTTAAAATACAATTGGAGGTCAATCATCTTGATGCTCCTTTTGCAAGGGTAGATGGTAAGTAGAAGAGAAGAGGCCAGGAAGCATATTTTGACCTCACTATTCTGGTATAGTTTCCCTCTTGGTCAGACCTGCCTTTCAAGTTAAATGGCGCTCATGTAGAGCATTTAGAGAGCTTTGTCATCTGTTATGCAGCTATTTGGAATAACCTTTGCTCTTTGGTGGTACAGTATTTTAAGATGACTATTTTAATAATTTTATTGTATGATGTTTATTATTGTTGCCAGTAGTCTTGGAGCAGATTGATTGATTGACTGACAGACAGACTGACTGACTGTTGCATGGTTTTGTTCTATTTTTTCATGCAGGCATCAAGTTTTGGAAGAGTTCTCTAGGAAAATCTGCCTTATAAAAACTACATGGAAAAGGACTTTATTAAAAGAATTAAGGAATTCTTAATTAAAGAATTACATCTAGCTTACATTTAGTTTTTAATTAATTAGAGTCCCATTTTCCAAGTTAAAAAAGAAGCAAGATAATCAAGACATTCTAGCACAATTTGCAGGCACATTTAATTTATATAAAAAAGAAACTCTTGACTAAGCAAGAATAGTTATATGCAGTAAGTGACTTTTCAAGAAGAGCCGGAAATCTTAAGGGAGTTGATTGGACAATGAAAACATCATATACAGTGGTACCTCAAGATACGAACCCCTCGTCTTACGAACAACCCGAGATACGAACCCGGGGTTCTTAAAATTTTCACCTCTTCTTACGAACTTTTTTCATGTTACGAACCCCAAACCCGAACTTCCGGGTTCGGCGTTCGCCCGGCTGTCACCTTTTAAAACAGCAGCCTCCCGAAGCCGAACCCGGATGTTCGGGTTTGGCGTTCGGCTTCGGGAGGCTTCTCGGAAGCCCCCCGGCTGTTTTAAAAGGTGACAGCCGGGCGGCGGGGCTTCTCGGCGGCAGGTTGGTAAGACGGAAAACGTTCGGGTTCGGGAGGCCACTTTGGGTTTTTGTCTGGGAGGGAGGGCAGGAGGTCCGGCGCTGGGGGAGGGAGTCAGGAAGGTCCTCCTGCTCCCCCCCCAGCGAAAAACCACAAAGACGGTCTGCCGCCGCATGACAGGCAGGGCGGAGCAGCCTGGAGCAAAGGGAGTCTGAAACCGCCGCCGGCTTCAGCTTCCCATTGCTCCACGGGCGGCGGCAGACCGCCTTTGTATTTTTGGCTGGGGGGGGAGCAGGAGGCACAGGATTGGGCCGGCGGCGGGCGTGAGGCGAGGCAGCAGGTCTGCATCCCAGGCGAGCGGGCGGCGGGCGAGGAGGCGCGGCTGAGCGAAATGGGGCGGGCAGCGAGACGGGGCGGGCAGCGAGACGGGGCGGGCAGCGACTGGGGGCGGCGGCAGTGGCGGTGATGCTGTGTCCGACTCGGGGCTGGTGGCGCCCGACACAGCGGGCAACATTGTCGGCTGCTCCGGGCCGCTCCCGGAAGCAGCCATGGGAGGGCGAGCTGCCTCAGGGAGGAGGAGGATCGGGCGGGACCAGGTGGGGGCTGGAATTTCTCCGCTGGGAAGAAGCGGCGATGGATCCTCCGTCTACCTCTGTCGGCTGCTCCGGGCCACGGGGGCGAGGATGAAAGGGCAGAAGGCGTGCTCGGCTCTGCCGCTCCAGCCCCTTTCGATCTGCGCGGGAGGCAGGAGAGGACCGGGCGACCGGAGAAGCAGCGCCCCTCGCCCCTGTGGCCCGGAGCAGCCGACAGAGGTAGATGGATGATCCATCGCCGCTTCTTCCCAGCGGAGAAATTCCAGCCCCCACCTGGTCTCGCCCGATCCTCCTCCATGAGGCAGCTCGCCCTCCCATGGCCGCTTCCTCCACCCTCCATCGCAAGCCCTCGCCACCGCAGCCAACGCGCGCTGCGAACTTCAAGCCCGGCTCCTTTCGGCCCAGCATCCCGGGCCAAGCGGCTGCCTTCCGTCACTGAGCCTGGCTCGCCCGGAAGATCGTAGCGTGCGTTGGCTGCGGCGGCGGCGACGTTGCTGCCGGCTTGGCTTCCCTCGCCGCCGCAGCCAACACGTGCTACAATCTTCCGGGCGAGCCAGGCTCAGTGACGGAAGGCAGCCGCTTGGCCCGGGATGCTGGGCCGAAAGGAGCCGGCCTTGATCCGCTGAGCCTGGCTGGCCCGGAAGATGGCAGTGCGTTTTGCCTGCGCCGGCGAGGGAAGCCAAGCCGGCCAGGCTCAGCGGATCAAGCCCGGCTCCTTTCGGCCCGGCATCCTGGGCCAAGCGGCTGCCTTCCGTCACTGAGCCTGGCTCGCCCGGAAGATCGTAGCGCGCGTTGGCTGCGGTGACGGCGACGTTGCTGCCGGCTTGGCTTCCCTCGCCTCTGCAGCCAATGCGCGCTACGATCTTCTGGGCGAGCCAGGCTCAGTGATGGAAGGCAGCCGCTTGGCCCGGGATGCTGGGCCGAAAGGAGCCGGGCTTGATCCGCTGAGCTGATGTTCCCCGGTGCGTCGGGCACTGCCAGCCCCGAGTCGGACGCACACTTGCCGCTGCGCCGAGCCGCTGCCCACCCCGTCCTAGCCGGAGCCTGAGCCGGTCGGTCGCGCCTCCTCGCCCGCCCGCCCCGCCCAGGATGCAAACATGAAAAACGTGGAGGTTGGTGAACAAAGGCCAGAACTTTCGGCTTCTGGGTGGATGGGAGGAGCTAAGCGGTGGGAGGAATCAATGCCGCTGGGCTGGTAACATCTCCCCAATGTAAAAAGCCGCTGGGCTGGCTTAGCTCCCCCTTTCCAGCCCGAGGCCAAAAGAAAAACGCGGAGGCTGCAGGAGTCGGGATGTGTGGAAGAGGTCCGCGGGAGAACTGGGGGGACCCCAGCTCACGCCTGCTGCTTGCTCTCCCGGAAAGACCCCAGCCCACACCTTCGGGAGCTTCCCAGCTGGGTCCCTTCCACGGGGCAGTGGCCACAGCTCCCCCCAGTTCTCCCGCTGACCCTTTTCACACACGCACACCATCCCCACCCTCCGTGCCGGTTGGCTGTCATCTTCTAAAGAAGCAAGAAGAGGAGGAGCTGGGCGCCGGTGGAGGAAGGTGCCCAGCTCCTCCTCCTCTTCTTGCTTCTTTAGAAGATGGCAGCCGGCCGGCGGCGCAGAGAATGTGGCTCGGAGGCTGGGAGGGAGGCGGAATACAGGAGGAGGAGGAGGAGGGAGGCCAGGAGGGAGAGGGGGAAGGAGGGAGGGAGGAAATCAGAGAGGACGCACATACAAACCGCCCGTGTGTTTCCCTCCCTTCCCTTCCAGTCATTGCAAGCCGGACAGTAACTGTTGACTTTTCCGTTAATCCACTCACGAGGCTCCCTCCGGGCAGCCTGCGCTGTCTCCCCCCGTCTCCCCCCCCTCCACCCACACCCGAACAAAATCCGAATGCTGGCGGAAATGAGGCAAAAGGGGTGAATTTTGGGCTTGCACGGATTAATCACTTTTCCATTGATTCCTATGGGAAACTTTGTTTCGTGTTACGAACTTTTCACCTTACGAACCTCCTCCTTTCACCAATTAAGTTCGTATCATGAGGTATTACTGTACTGGTTTAAAATACGGTTTCTATAAGAATTCAGGAAAGAAAGGGAAACAGAGGGAGGGGAAGAGAGACAGAAAGAAAGAAAAATAAAGAAGGAGGACAATGGAAATACCTATAACACTGATGGTGAACCTATGGCACGGGTGCCACAGGTGGCACATGCAGCCATATCTGCTGGCATGTGAGCTGTTGCCTTAGCTCAGCTCCAATGTGCATGTGCATGCTGGCCAGCTGATTTTTTGGCTTGCGCAGAAGCTTTGGAAGGCATTTTTGCCTTCCAGAGAGCCTCCATTTTTACCCTCCCTCGGCTCCAGGGAAGACTTTGTAGCCTGGGGAGGCTGAACCACAAGCCTATCCAACCGAAAGTTGGAAAACAGGCCATTTCCGGCCTCCAGAAGGCCTCCAGGAGGTGGGAGAAACTTTTCGGTCTCCCCAGGCATTGAATTATGGGTGTGGGCACTCGTGAATGTGCCCTAGCGCACACGCATGCTCTTTCAGCACCCAAGGAAAAAAAGGTTCACCATCACTGACCTGTAGAAAGTACAACGGGGTATACTAAAAGAGACTGAGTTTTATTCCTCAATTCAATAACCCCACTCTAAATTATAAACTGAAAATATTCAGAGTACAGTACTCTGATGAAATAAATATAGTACTCTTGGTTGATTATGAGCCATAACATTGGCATCAATTCATAACAATCACATACACATTCTCTATCATGATCTGTCCCTAACCTGGTAATCTTTTAAGTCAGGGGTCTCAAACCATGGGCCACAGCCTGGTGTTGGTCCCTAGCCTGTTGGAAACCAGGTGTTCACCCATTTACAAACGTATCGAAACACACCATTTGAACAAAATTAGTTCAATCAACGAAGCATTGCTAGTAACTGGCTTAGCAGTGGGGACACATACACAAATCGAAAAGCAATCCTTTCTTGCAAAACATCAGCTGCTAATTAATCTTCATTATCAGCTGGAGTAAGTTCAGACAGTCTTAACTCAAAGCAAAGCAATTAGGTTTGGTTATCTCACATAATGTCCAAGAGCTTAGCAAAATGCCCAGGAGTCTTCCTTGATAAGAAATCCAAAGCAGAGAGACAGGGAATTCACAAGACAATCATGACAGATACACAAATCTAAACTATTCTTTCCTGCAGCCTTTCAGCTGCCTCTACTGTTCTCAAATAGACTAGGGGAGTAGCCAATTAGCCTCCAATCTTACTCAAAAGAGGACCTCCTCTTGGGTAACCATTCCTGTCTCTTGGCAGCTCTACAGACTCTTGCATTAAGAAGAGGAGAAGCCTCTTTTTCCTCATCACTGCTAAGAGGTGCTGGAGGTTCCGAAGGCTCTGGTTGAAACTCTACCTCTGGCACCAAGTCCTTGCCAGCCTCTTCACTGTCTGACTCGGTTGCCAGTTGCATGGTGTGCTGGCGGGCCACAACACTGGGTTACGCAAGCAGTGGATGAGCACATGAAGCTTGGCATGCATGGGGAACTAGGTTGCACATGCAAAACCATCCCTTCTCTCCCTCGCCACTGCTACTGCTGCTGCCAGTCCACGGAGCCAGAAAAATTGGGGACTACTACAGTATTTTAAGTCTTCCTGTAGTTCACTTATTGACACTGTAACCAGTGAAGGGCCACTCGTCTTCGGTGCTACCGGTGCTCCCTCTGAGGCCTTGGCAGGTGCATGTGTGTCCGTCGGCATGAGATTTGGTTTCTGCGCATGCAGAGCAAGTGAAATCTTGTAAGAGGGTGCACGTGCGAGCGAGACTTCAGTGATTTTCGCCGATATTTTTGCTTCCGCGTATGCACGTTATTTGGCTTTCCCAGTTATCCAGTATACATCAGCAATAATACTGTATCTCGTGTTCCTCAGTTTTTTCGAAGGTCAACTTAATATATGAGATCTCCCTTTCTATTAAGGTATCCAATCTGCACTGGAAAAATCAACAAATTTCTTAAGAGCCGGGGTGGCGCAGCAGGTAGAGTGCTGTACTGCAGGCCACTGAAGCTGACTGTAGATCTGAAGGTCAGCAGTTCAAATCTCATCACCGGCTCAAGGTTGACTCAGCCTTCCATCCTTCCGAGGTGGGTAAAATGAGGACCCGGATTGTGGGGGCAATATGCTGAGTGTGTTAAAAAGTGCTATTGCTAACATGTTGTAAGCCACCCTGAGTTTAAGGAGAAGGGCAGCATAAAAATCGAATAAATAAATAAATAAATAAATAAATAATATTTTGTACGACGGTTTATGCACTGTTAAGTTTCCACCGACCCTCAACTATCCCATGCAAACCCTCGCCCCAGCAGTTCAATGAACATGACCTGATGAAATCTCTTTATCACAAGACCCATCAAAAGGCCCATCACAAGAGCCACTGATGACTCACATCTGATAAATATACAAATCACGATATATACAAATATACAAAAGCCTCGGTGGTGCAGTGGTTAGAGTGCAGGACTGCAAGCTACTTCTGCTGATCACGGGCTGCCCGCAGTTCGGCAAATCGAATCTCAGTAGGCTCAAGATTGACTCAGTCGTCCATCCTTCCAGGGTTGGTAAAATGAGGACCCAGATTGTTGGGGGCAATATGCTGACTCTCTGTAAACCGCTTAGAGGGGGCTGTAAAGCACTGTGAAGCTGCATAGAAGTCTAAATGCTAATGCTAATATAATAATTATATGTAAAACAAGATGGAGTATGTATTGTTTCTAAAATGCTTTACATAAAATGCATGTAACTGAAAAATTATAAGCTGTCTTGAAAAGCATGTAGCAGACATTGAGCTAAATGTCAGCTGAATGAAACCATAAGCCTAGCAAGCGAGATGCCAGCTGAAACTGCAAACAGAGGAAGTACAAAAAGAACAGTAGAGCTTATGCTAAGTAAAGTTGGTTAAACTGTGAAAATGTAAGACAAAACAGGGACCTTTAGGGGGAGGGGGGAGATAGACTGAATGCTTCAAGAGGATGCTGTGTTGATTAATAAGGGGAGCAGGCAATGAATCTGCACAAGGAGATATAAGTTGATCTTCATGTTTTGTTTTGCATCCACTTTCTGTGTACCTGTGTTTGCAAATACAGTGGTACCTCTACTTAAGAACTTAATTCATTCCATGACCAGGTTCTTAATTAGAAAAGTTTGTAAGTACAGTAGAAGCAATTTTTCCCATAGGAATCGATGTAAAAGCAAATAATGTGTGCAGACCCATTAGGAAAGAAATAAAAGCTCGGAATTTGGGTGCGAGGAGGAGGAGAAAGAAGAGGAGGAGGACAGTCACTTCCGAAGGAAGAAGGTGAGGTGAGGGGAATCAAAAAAATCCAAAACTTTAAGGCTTTTTTTTTAAAAGGAGGGACTCTGAGGTGGTGAGGAGAAGCATGTGTCTCCCATACACTGGGTGAGAGGGGGAACCTCCCGCTCCTTTTACCAAAAGGCTGCTGCTGCTGCTGCTGCTGTTACCTGCTTCCTCTTCCTTCCCATGCTGAAGGGCTTCCCTCTCCTCTCACTCGCTTGCTTTGTAGCCTTTCCTTCACTGTGGTGACTCCTCGGTTTGGCTGAAGCTGAGTTGATCCGGTCGGGGCGAATCGCCCCCTTTTGCCTTCCCGCGCCCAGACGCTTTGGGGGCAACCTCACGCCGGGTGTATGGGAGGCAGCGCGAGGGAATCACCACAGCGAAATGGTTTATTCCCTCTCTAAGAGCCCAGAGAAAGGAAAATGCTCTGTTCACTGGGCTGCCCAGAGCGAAGGGAGCGTTTCTTTTCTCTGGGTGCTGGCAGAGGTTTATTCCCTCTCCAAGTGCCCAGAGAAAGGAAAATGCTTCATTTGCTCTGGACTGCCAAAGCCTCTTTAAGCACCACTGAAAGGCTCCTCAGGCAGCCCAGAAAAGCCTGAGATGGCTGGGATTAAAGGGGGAATGGCAGGAAACTGGCCGGGCCTTCATGCTGCTCTCAAATTCAATCACACACACTGCTTGTAACGTACATCACTTACAGAAGCCATTTTGAAACACTGCTGCAGTTATGCTATCTGTTTGAAGTTATGCTATCTGTTAAGAAAGTGAGGACAAATCAAGGGAAATATTTATTCACCCAAAGGGTCGTTGGTTTATGGAATTCACTTCCAGAAGAGGTCGTGACAGCTATCAGCCTTGATAGCTTCAAGGCAGGATTAGACAGATTCATGGATGCCAAGCATATAGATGGTTATTGAAATGGATGTCCAAGTGCTGCTACCTCTATGTTGGTTGAGGCAGGCAGGATTCCCTTGAGTACCACTTGTTGGGGGTCAAGGGAAGGGGAGGGTTTTGCCTTCTCTTTCTGCTCAAGATCCCCATGGACAATTGGTGGGCCACTGTGTGACACAGAATGCTGGACTCGATGGGCTTTGGCCTGATTCAGCCTGGCTCTTCTTATGTTCTTATGTTGTTATGAAGAAACACAAAATTTACACACATACTCCTGACAATTGAAATAATGTATATCTAAAGTTTTGCATTTGTACCATTACTGTTGGCTGAGAAAAAAAAATGTGGTGCATTACTTTCTGGGTGACCCTCATACTAAGAGAACATGTCACAAATATGATAGAAGAAAACAAATATCTCACATCTTTTCCCCAATCTTGAAGAACAAAGTTACAGTTTGTTTTAATGACTTTGGTTTTACAGAATCAAGGGGAGGTTTTTATTGGTTTTTTTTTTAATCTCTAGTTTAGAGAGATCTTTTATCTACATGATGACTAATCATGTAATATGTGGAAATGGAACTTGTTTTAGGTAAGCCGACTACATATTTCCCAAAATTTTTGTTTCTCATGGGAAACACCCTATCCATGAAATTCATGTATCGTCTGTCTTGGCAAAGCACAAATTATTGTATTATTTTGGGAAGCAAAATTTGTTTTCCAGCCGTGCCTGAAGAAAGGCTGACTCTATACTACAAATATTTTGTAAACATATTGTGGTATTTGTTTTGTTGAGTAATTGTATGCTTCCTCAAGTTTGAAATAATATTTCAAATATAAAAATAAAACTGCAACAGTTTTAATTGTTGTGTATTCACTATGTGAACTATATATTATAAATATAATGGTTCAACATAGCATTATCTCCGGGACCGCCTTCTGCTGCACGAATCCCAGCGATCGATTAGGTCCCACAGAGTTGGCCTTCTCCGGGTCCCTTCGACTAAACAATGCCGTTTGGCGGGACCCAACGGAAGAGCCTTCTCTGTGGCGGCCCCGACCCTCTGGAACCAGCTCCCCCCTGAGATTAGAACCCTCCTTGCCTTTCATAAACTCCTTAAAACCCACCTCTGCCATCAGGCATGGGGGAATTGAGACATCTCCCCCGGGCCTATACAATTTATGTATGGTACGTTTGTGTGTATGTCTGCTTTAATAACGGGTTTTTAAAAATGTTTTTAAATTATTAGATTTGTCTTGAATTGTTTTATTGTTGTTGTGAGCCGCCCCGAGTCTACGGAGAGGGGCGGCATACAAATCTAATAAATAAATAAATAAATAAAATAAATAAATAAATAAATAATAAAATTTTGTGCTTGACAAGGGTTTCATCAACTGTACTGTCTTGTAGAAAATGCTAATGCCATAGTTATCCCTGATGTCCCTGAAGAATTCTGTAGAATAACAGAATATAATTATAAAAACCAATGTTTTAATTCCTAGAATGTATTATAGCTTAGTAGATAATTCTTAGCAATAACAATAACAATACTGCCATGGAATGATAAATCCTGCAATCCTACACCCAGGAAATTGCAAAGCTAGGAAAGAAAACATGTTCACGTGGATGAAGAATGACTGTTTATTTGACTTTATGCTTTTTTGGGAGAAATACCTTAATGGCTTCATGATACAATTAACTTGTATTTCCTTCCTGTAAGTGTATGTAATTAAGTTTTAAGTAATTCAATTAACTATGGTATTCAGTGTATTGATGTTGGCCTATGCAATGAACTTCATACATTTCTTCAAGCTTGGCACTCAATGTCACTATCACAGTGGAGTAAAATCTTTAAATTTGTCATAAAACCTATGCTAAAATTAAAAAAGAAAAAAATGAATTAGACTCTCTGGCACCTATTACATACCGTAGATCCAAGATTCAGACGGTTTTGCTTTCATCTTTCATCTTTCATCTGAGTCAAACAATATACGCTGTCTAGTTCATACCATAGGCTATAATCATATTCCTGAGTTTTCAAAGTTAGAACTAGTCAGGATAGTATAATTTATGCTTCATAAAGAATAGAATTAGGACAACTATTTGATCTTGACATTTAAGACAACTTTTACTTTAAAACAATTTTAATATAAACAGCAGTTGAAGTATTTATTTGTTTGTTTGTTATTTGATTTATATGCTGCCCAGCACTCAGGGTGGCTACAATAAACAATACAGTACATAAGTTAAGTCAAATATTAAAAGCAATAAAACTCCATTAAGCTAATCCATGAATTATTAATAACAATAAAATCATTACAACCATACACTCACACATATCAATCAAACCATGATTCGGCCGGGACTAGGATGTTGACTCTCAAGCCCCCCAGGCCAATCGACAGAGCCAGGTCTTCATGGCTTTTCAGACAGCCAGTAGGGTCAGAGCAGTGCGGATGTTGGGGGGTATTTGGTTCCAAAGAACGGGGGCCACTACAGAGAAGGCCCTCCCCTGCAGGCCCCCCAACTGGCACTGCTTAGTTGATGGGACCTGGATAGTGATGGGCTACCAAAATTTTTACTACCATACTGTGGGCGTGGCTTATGCATTTTGTTTCAACATCTTTCAGTGCAAATTGAGTGCTCTGGGGTGGAGCTCCATTTTCACTGCCCCACTGTGCCCACCCCATCTGGGCAGTAGCCCACCCCTGGACCTGGAGAAGGCCAACCTTTTGGGTTGATTGATTGATTGATTGATTTATATATTTATTAGATTTGTATGCCGCCCCTCTCTGTAGACTCTGGCCTCTGGCTGTATATCTCCAATTGGTTTCTGGCCGGTATACAGCAGGAGATGGTCCCATAAATAGTGTGGTCCTAAGTCATGTAGGACTTTATAGGTGATAACCAACACCTTGAATTGTGACCAGAGACCAATTGGTAGCCAGTGCAGCACTCGGAGTGTTGGTGTTATGCAGCTGCGTTCTGGACCAACTGCAGTCTCTGAACACTTTTCAAGGGTAGCCCCATGTAGAGCGTGTTGCAATAATCTAGACCTGAGGTGATGAGGGCATGAGTGATTATGTGCAGAGCCAGGGCCGCCGATAGACGGGTACTACTGGGAGCGCCGTACCGGGCCCCGGGCAAATTGGGGCCCGCAGTCAGCGGCTCCTTGCACATGCCCAGTCTGTACCCTCTCTCTTTTGCCGGCTGCCTGCCTTTACCAGCAGCAGAGAGAGGTAGAGATCGGGCGCGTTACCGGGTGGTGGAGGCGGTGTGGGGCCAGACGCTGGGTGCCGGGGATGCGGGGGGGAGGGCGAAGGGGTGGACGTGGCTGCTGCTTCTCAGCTGCAGAGCCGAACGGGGGCGGAGATCATCCGGTGCTGGGGCCATGCGGGACCGCTTATCAAGGTGGGCGTGGACCGGCAAGCCACCCTACGCTCTCTCTCTTTCTCTCTATGTTGCTGGTGTGGTGTATGAGAGAGAAAGAGAGAGAGCGGACCCTGGGGTGCGGGCGTAGGGGGAGGGCCTGGAGTGGGAAGTGGCGACCCGGCCAGCGCGGAGAAAGCGAAAGAGAATGTAGAGTTTTGCCTGACCAGGTCGTGGAAACCTGGGGGGAGGGCATGGGCTGCGGGGGGGGGGGCTTCCAGCCCAAAGGCCTCAGCCGTGCCTGTAGGGGATGAAAGAGACTCTCTAGTTTTCAGGCCCAAAACATCCACGCAGGCTCAGGAACGCGGGCGAGACGCGCCTCGGTTTCCCGCATTTGCCAGAATGTAAAAAAGGAAAGAAAGAAAAAGAAAAACTTTTGGGTGAGAAAAGCAGGAAAAGCCGATTAACAAAACCGAAGTGATTTTTCGGGAGATCAAAGGATTCAGTCTCGATCTCGGGGTGTCGCAGGCGGAGGGCTGGGAGGGAAAGTGCCTTTTTGCTGCCCAAACAGAAATTCGCTTTGCTCGCCTGCACCGAGAGAGTGGGGAACTGTTCGGAAAGAGGCCCTTAAAGTGGGACAGAAGCGAGGCCCCCCTTTCTTGCCCTTCGAAGCCCTCGGCGGGACACTTCGGGCGGCCTGAGCCCCCCTGGCCGGTTTTGAAGCCCCCTCGGCCCCGCGCGGCGCCTGTCAGAGGAAGCTGCCCTGTCCCGGCCAGGATCCGGGGGCGGCAGAGGGCCCCGGGTGCGAGGTCGTCGGGGTTTGAGGGGCCCTAAAGCACCTGGCAGATTGCCCAGCGGGTCTCGGACGCCACTCGGGAGCCACGGAGCCCCTTTTCTGCTCAGGGTCTGGGCCGCACGCTCTTCGCCCACAGCAGAAAAACAGAAAAAATAAGGGAGAGAGAAAGAGAAAGAGAGAAAGGAAGAGGAGAGATAGAAAGGGGGAGAGAGAAAGAGGGAGAGATAGAGAAGGAGAGAGAGAAAGAGAGAGATACAAAGAGAGTGAGTGAGAGGAGAGATAAGAGAGAGAAAGAAAGAGGGACAGAGAGAAAGAAAGAGAGGGACAGAGAGAAAGAAAGAGAGGGACAGAGAGAAAGAAAGAGGGACAGAGAGAAAGAAAGAGGGACAGAGAGAAAGAAAGAGGGACAGAGAGAAAGAGAGGGACAGAGAGAAAGAAAGAGAGGGACAGAGAGAAAGAAAGAGGGACAGAGAGAAAGAAAGAGAAGAACAGAGAGAAAGAAAGAGAGGGACAGAGAAAGGGAGAGAGAGAAAGAGAAAGAAAGGTAGAGAGAAAGAGGGAGAGATTGAGAGTGAGTGAGAGAAAGAGAAGAGAGAGAGAAAGAAAGACAGAGGGGGAGAGAAAGGGAAAGATAGAGAGGGAGAGAGAAAGGAAGAAGAGAGATAGAAAGGGAGAGAGAGAGAAAGGAGGAGAGAGAGAGAGAGAGAGAGAGGGAGAGATAGAAAGAGAGTGAGTGAGAGAAAGAAGAGAGAAAGAGAGAGAGAGAATTAGAAAGACAGAAGGACAGAGAGAAAGGGAGAGAGAGAGAGAAAGAGGAAGAATAAATATTAAATATTGTATTTGTTCCCATTTTGTTTTTTACTTTAAATAAGGTATGTGCAGTGTGCATAGGGATTTGTTCACACGTTTTTTTAATAGTCCGGCCCTCCAACAGTCTGAGGGACAGTGAACTGGCCCCCTGAGTAAAAAGTTTGGGGACCCCTGATCTACACTGTTCAAAAAAATAAAGGAAACACTTAAACAACACAATATAACTCCAAGTAAATCAAACTTCTGTGAAATCAAACTGTCCACTTAGGAAGCAACGCTGATTGACAACTTGGAGTTTATATTGTGTTGTTTAAGTGTTCCCTTCACTTTTTTTTGAGCACTGTACTTTGAAATTAACTTGGATACCACGGGCTCGTTCAGACCTGCGTTCACCGATGGGCGTAAAAACTAGATCGAAAAGGATATTGAGATGTGAAGCAATATGAAATTGTATTTGGTTTTTTTTAAACAGCTCCTATTTTAATACCACTGATAACTACACCCCCCCCCCTGGATAATTAGAATAGAATAACAGTGGGAAGGCACCTTGGAGGTCTTCTAGTCCAACCCCCTGCTTAGACAGGAATCCTATACTACTTCAGACAGATGATTTTTTTTTTAAAGTAGTTATTATGTAAACATTAAAAAAATAAGATAGTACATAATCTATCATTTTACAATATACTTATTTGTTTGTTTAAATTTTGTATTTGCATTTTATAAGACAAGCAACAAAACAACACAACATAACAAACACCACCCCCGTCCCTTTTGAACTGTTATCCTCACAGTTCCTTCTTTATATAGTTATACGGCCTGTAACATCAGCGGTTATTATATGATTATTCTATAGTTCCAGTAAAACTAAGGTCAAGTTGTTGCTATCATAATCTTATGAATAAAGTTAATTCTGGGAACATCGGGTTTTATTTACAGCTATTTTCAGATGATTATCTAACATCTTCTTAAAAACTTTAAAAAAGTAGTTTTAAAATGGCGGGGTGGGGGGGCAGACACTTAGGCTGTATGGGGCCCCAAAATTCCTGATGGCGGCCCTGTGCAGAGCCTCCTGATCCAAATAGGTTACGTCTCACAAAGCAAGCTTTTATATCAAAAATAAAATTAAAAATTGCTGGAAAAAAACTCAGTTTATATATTTGGTAGTGACTATTCAACATGTCCTTTCAGTTGACATGGCCTCCTATTTTATCTTAAAGTTTTCCTTTACAGAAGCAAAATTTTGTGTACTAGTAAGACAGAAAACTTTTAATGAAATTGGTACGACAAAAACTGATAAGTTGTTTTTCGGCTTCATTTTGGTTTTATAAATAGATACCGGTAATCCAGATATTGTTGTAACGTTCATGCTTCAATCCCCATAAAGCTAAGAACTACTCTAGATAACGCTAAACATGTAACAATATTTCAGCATTTTCTATCTATCTCATCCCATTTTGAGGATGAAATATGGGGTTTGACCCAGCTTACTCCATGAACAGAAGGAAACTCCTTCAAAGGAGTGTGGGGTGAAACCAAAAATCTTCAGGATTATAGGTGTGTTTCTGCACAGGTGGAGAAGAAGAAGTTGTTCAGTTTTCCTTGGCTGGCAGTTCCCAGAGATAAGAGGAAGTTGTCTCAGCAAGTGGCAGGGGGCAGAAGCTTGCAACGTATCCTGATGGGTTCCCATTGACTTTCTGGGCAAGCTGGCAGAGAACAATGCAAATGGCGACCGTATGATCATAAAGCGCTTGGCAACAAATCGTATTTGCAGGCTGTTTCCAGATGACTTTTGGGTAGTAGTGCAATGTTTTTCCAAATCCAAAGGTGCTTTATGGCCATCATAAGTTGTTGTGGTTAGCTCTGCCCCAGCTCCTGCCCCAAGGACTGTGGATGTGGGGGAGACATCCACATACTGCAGGCCTGTTTTGCCCTTGGTGGAATCTGCTGATGAAGGCTCCTCTGACCAAGAAGACATGAGTGACAGGGAGGAGGAGAGTGTGGCAGACAGCTCAGAAGGAGATCAATTATCTAGCTCCTCCTTGGATTCAGAACAAGAGTTAATGATACAGCCACGCATGCGGAGAGCGATGCATAGGCAACAACAACTGAGAGATTATTATCAAAGAAAATGAGGCCACCTGTGGTTGGGTGGGGCTGTGGTAATTAGTGAGGCTGCTATAAATAGCAGCCTGTGGGTTTGGCCATTGTGGAGGATTATCTGATCCTTGTGTTTCGTGACTGCTTTACTGACTTTGACTTTTTGTGTGCTGATTTTTCCCCGCTTTGAAACTAAACCAGAGCAAAGTGTGTTTCACTTTGTGAAAGAAGAAGGACTGTGATTTTTCCCCGCTTTGAAACTAAACCAGAGCAAAGTGTGTTTCACTTTGTGAAAGAAGGACTGTGAATTGCCTCACAGCTGCAAGCTAAGTATCTCAGAACTGATAAGAGACCTGTACAAATTACCAGTTTGTTTGGAGACGAGTGTTCTTTGCTATACCAAAAGAGGGCTTAGTTTAAGTGAATTTTCATTATAAAGAACATTGTTTTGAATTTTCAAACGTGTGTGTGTGTCTGAAATTTGTACCTGTGAATTTTCGGGAGGAGTTTACCAGAGAGCCCGACAGAACATAAGTACAGTCTGTAAAGTACCCTTTCAAAGGCCAGCCTAATTACTATTGTTAAACTATTGTAAGTCAAGGACTCGCTGTAATGTAAGGTAGTAAAGCTGCTTCAACCTAGCTTAAACTTGTGGAGCCTCCTTTTTACCCAGCTCTTAGAAAATTAATAATTTCAGCAAGGGGCACCTAACTGTTCTTATCTAGGTCTGAAGCTAATCAGGATTGGGCCCGGTTAGTACAATACTTAGATGGGAAACCTCCAGGGAACATCAGTGTTGTAAGTTGGACTGGGTAGTTGAAAAACATTCGAGGGGAAGGCAGTGCCAAACCACTTCCAAAAACAGCAGCAACAAAAACTGCATAAGCTTGTTCATGAAATCATTGGGAGTCAAATGCAATTCAAAGGAAATCTGACAGTTGTTTTAAAATATGTTTTCCTTCTAGGACCAAGGGTTTAATTGTGGATAAGAGAACAGATCTAAATCAAACAGTATACTGGGGAATGTAAAGTAGACCACGGGTTTAAAAACATACATATTCTGAGTCATTAGCAGAGAAGCAGTAAAGAATGTTAAAAGGATTCAGATTGTGATGGATGTGGTCAGGTGTGAATTTTTCTTGACTTCTTGTAAACTGCCTTGGCTATGTATGACATCATGAGGAATTAGTTTGCAAGGCAATTGAGGCATCTTTAGTAATGATGTCAGGGTTGTAAGTCCACACATTGACAGCCTGCTGTGAAAATAAAACACCTAGCATAATACACTATTTGCTTTACTTCAAAGAATGTAATTTGTGTAGTTATGTCCCTAAGGTTTATGAGTAAAGATTGGAATCTTAAGTGGCTTGACACTGATGACGTGGAAGTGTTAAACTGGTTCATCATAAACCCTAACCCTAAAGTCACGAGCAAGATGCTATATGAGCCTAATTTATTTATTTATTAATTTTATTTAAAACAGTTGAATGCTTCCCTTTATTATATTTAATTTCAAGCATGGAATCAACATTCATTAGTAAATTATAAAAAAATAAAGGTAAAATAAAAGACAAAAAATAAAAGTAGATGAAAACTTAAATATGCAATTAAACAAACTTGCTGTTGAACAAAAACTACATTCATTTTTCTTTTGGCAATGTATATCAGTGCCAAGCATACCCGTATAGTTATCGTGAGGCAGCCGTCCCTTTGAAAACTTTCCCCCATAAGGAGATCCTAAATCTCGGGGTGGAAGCGATCACACACCCGAAAAGGTGACGATCCCAAGGATCCCTCCCATAACTTGCCCATCAACCACCCCAAAAATCAACGGAACGATCAGAGTTGGGATGCTATACAGACAGACTCCTGACAGACAGACACTGCACCCAGCCCCGTGGCCGGCCCTCTTCACCCTCCCTTTCCTCCTCGCCTCCTCCTCTCGGAACCTGCCTCCCGCTGCCAGGACCGGGAGGTGGGCGACTATGGGGGGGGGGAACAGAGAGGCAAAAGTCCACCTGACCCACTTCCACTCTGCTGTCATTGGGGAAGGTGGACGTGCGCCTCCCTCTCTCCCCCAGGTTCGTTTTTGGGAGCCGCTTTAGAAACGTTTCAGAAAATGTAGGGCGGGAGGGAGGGAAGGAAGGGAGAGTTATTTGCTTTTTAATGAGTTTGAAGAGCCGATTCTGGACTCTCGAGGTGGTGTGTTAAAATAGCAAATACGAGTACCCTGGAAACAAGCAAGGAGGAGGGGAAGACAACTCCGATCAGAATAAAATAAAGAAACAGCCAAGATAATCTCTGGTTGGCAAGCCAAGAGGGAAAAAACAGCAATAAAGCTAATTTAAGACTGTCAAAACTTCAAAGCTGAGAAAAAAGAGCTTCTAAAATAATGTCTCTTGATAAGGAAATAATAAACACATGCACGCACAAATTAAAATATAAAACTCCTGCTCCTTCTCCTAAAAAGGCTGCTTCCAGACACACGGGCAGGCAGAATGGAAGGGAATGAAAAGTAACAAATCCTCTGATTGGCTGAGAAGAAAGTGTCCCCTGCCTCCAAAAGGCCAGGGGGACAGTGCTTTTGAGCCCGTTTGGCGAAAGGGCCGGGGAGAAAAGGCAGCAACGAATGGCTGGGGGGACGGAATGCTGGGAACGGAACAGGCTTGGACAAGTTGAGGAGGCTAAAAGTCCCATTCCAATGTGGAAAACGTACTTCACTTGCTGTATCTGTGATATAAATGATTGTTTCACTTTTGAGATCTTCTAGATCAGTGATGGAAACCTTTTTCTCCCCAGGTGCTGAAAGAGTGTGCACATGTGCAATAGCCTGTGCATGTGTGCTCACACCCATAATTCAATATGCACCACATGCACCACCTCCCCGCACATGTACACATGACCCCCAGCCCATGCTGCCCCAGCTTCTGCATATGTGTACAAAACCCTTTTCCCTATTCCCGACTTTCAGTGGGCCCGGTAAGCCCATTTTTCAGCCTTCCCAGGCTTCAGAGACTTCCCTAGAGCCTGGGGATGGCAAAAATGGCCTCCTCTGCTCTGCTGGAGTCTCTCCCTGAAGGCCAGAAACGGTCCATTTCCTGACATCTGTTGTGCCTGGTAGGTCCATTTTTCATCCTCCTCAGCTTCCAGAGGCTTCCCTAGAGCCTGGGGAGGGCAAAAATGGCCTCCCTTGCCCCTGTGTAGGTCCTCCGGAGGCCGGGAAATGGCCTGTTTCTTGACTTTGGGTGGGCCTGGTAGGCCTGTTTGTTACTGTCTCCAGGCTCCTGAGACTTTCTTGGACCCTGTGGAGGGTGAAAACACCCTCTCCCACCCCCCTCTGAGGCCCTCTGGAGGCTGAAAACACCCTCCCAGAGCCTCCATGTAACCTGAAAATCTGCTAGCTGGCACACAGATTCACACTAGAGCTGAGGTAGGGGAGTGGCTCTCATTCCGGCAGATATGGCTCCATGTACTACGTGTGTCACACATGCAATAGGTTTGCCATCATGGTTCTATATGTTCAGATTAGTTGCTGTGTTCATATACAGTGGTACCGCTACCTAAGAATGTCTCTACTTATTTTCTAGATAAGAACCGCGTGTTTCAAGATTTTTTTGCCTCTTCTCAAGAACCATTTTCCACTTACAAACCTGAGCCTCCAAAACTGTAACCAGAAAAGGTGGGGAGAAGCCTCTGTGAGACCTCTCTAGGAATCTCCTGGGAGGAAAAAGGGCTTCCACCCTCCCTGTGGTTTCCCAAAGCACACACATTATTTGCTTTTACATTGATTCCTATGGGAAAAATTGCTTAGAAACATAGAAGATTGATGGCAGAAAAAGACCTCATGGTCCATCTACTCTGCCCTTATACTACTTCCTGTATTTTATCTTAGGATGGATATGTTTATCCCAGGCATGTTTAAATTCAGTTACTGTGGATTTAGCAACCATGTCGGCTGGAAGTTTGCTCCAAGGATCTACTACTCTTTCAGTAAAATAACATTTTCTCATGTTGCTTTTGATCTTTCACCCAACTAACCTCAGATTGTGTCCCCTTGTTCTTGTGTTCACTTTCCTATTAAAAACACTTTCCTCCTGAAACTTATTTAACTCTTTAACATATTTAAATGTTTTGATCATGTCCCCCCTTTCCCTTCTGTCCTCCAGACTATACAGACTGAGTTCATTAAGTCTTTCCTGATAGGTTTTATGCTTAAGACCTTCCACCATTTTTGTAGCCCATCTTTGGACCCATTTAATTCTATCAATATATTTTTGTAGGTGAGGTCTCCAGAACTGAACACAGTATTCCAAATGTGGTCTCACCAGCACTCTATATAGCGGGATCACAATCTCCCTCTTCCTGTTTGTTATACCTCTAGCTATGCAGCCAAGCATTCTACTTGCTTTCCCTACTGCCTGACTGCACTGTCCACCCATTTTGAGACTGTCAGAAATCACCACCCCTAAATCCTTCTCTTCTGAAGTTTTTGCTATCACAGAACTGCCAATACAATACTCAGATCGAGGATTCCTTTGCCTCAAGTGCATTATTTTACATTTGGAAACATTAAACTGCAGTTTCCATTGCTTTGACCACTTATCTAGTAAAGCTAAATCATTTACCATATTACAGACGCCTCCAGGAATATCAACCCTATTGCGCACTTTAGAGTCATCGGCAAATAGGCAAACCTTCCCTAACAAACCTTCCCCTATGTCATTCACAAACATATTAAAAAGAATAGGACCCAGAACAGACCCTTGTGGCACACTGCTTGTAACCAGGCTCTGCTCAGAATACTCGCCATTAACAACAACCCTCTGATATCTAGGCTTTAGCCAGCTGCAAATTCACTGAACTATCCAGGGATTAAGTCCAATCTTCACTGATTTATGTATCAGCTCTTTATGCTTCTTCTTACAAACTTACAAATTTTTCTACTTAAGAACCTGGTTATGGAATGAATTATGTTCATAAGTAGAGGTACCACTATATTGTACTAAATCATAATTTAGTCCACCGGTTCACAAAACAACTGCAGTGGAAAGATGTTTGTGATAGAAATGAAAACATCCATAGTAAATGTGTAAAGTTAATTAAAAACATATAATGCATAAGCACAATAAGGAAGCCATCAACCCAAGAGTATGATCTATTGTGTGAACCCCATTTCTGCGAGAGGTTTCTAGAGATAATTCCACTGTAGACTTTAATTTTAATGTGGAATTTCAGTATTGAGAATTTTTTTACCACCAGATGGCAGTGTTTGTAAACAGTTTAACTGAAATAGTGAGTAAGGACTTCCATGAGAGAAAATGCTAATCAGGTAACACCTCAAAGATTCAAGATGGATTCCCTGATATTGTATGCAAAACCAAGGGATATGTATATTTTGATATTTTATCAATTATGTAATATAATCAAATCTAAAACGCTAAGGTCTGATTCTATAGTCCTTGGACATCTAGACTAGTGAAAAAGCAATGAAAATGTGCATCATAATATCCATCAAAAATCAGGTCTTTCAAACTTGTCGATCAGAAAGGTCGGCTGTTCAGTGGTTTGAATCCCTAGTATAGCCTTCTGCATGAGCAGGGGTTAGACTAGATGACCTCCAAGATCCCTTCCAACTCTATTACTCTGTTACTTTTGCCAAATGCCAAAGTCAAGACTGTAAGTAATGGAGTTTCTATCAAAATTTTCAATATAAGCATCCATCCCATTCTCCCATGGATGCTTATAGTCTATTCAAAACTCAGTTAACCATCCACTTATGACACTGATGGTCAGCCTTCAACTCTAAATTTGGAAAGCCTTCCATTCCTCTGTCAAGCCCCTTAAATTAGATTAAACACAATTTAAAAAATCAATTAAAATCCCTGTTTCCTTCAAGCAAAAACAGAAATATACAACCCCACTTCTGATCTCCTGGGCTCTTGCTTCTCCCCATCCATTCAGGGTGCCTCTGGCCATAACAAGGGTTCTCGGCCATAAGTTAATGGAGGACTTTACACTGTGGGCTATGGTTCATATTCTTCCAGGTAGATCTGCTCTGGAATGGACTGTCCTTTTCTAAGCTACCAGTTTATATTTCAAATGGCCACTAGGGGGTCTCCTTCCTTTGCTTTTGAAGGACAAGAAGGCCAAGATATTCTCCATAGAGATGCTATTCATTAAAAAAATATGTGGTAATGCTTTTGTGGAGCACTAGCTCTACTCTTTCCCTTCTAGTGCTCCTGGCTTCCTGGGAATAAAACCTATTAAGCAACCCTTCTGTTTGAATTGCCATAGCAACTCCCTCACAATGTCTGTGTCCTATTTCTCCCCCTTCATTCCACCCAAGCTCTTGTTTCGGAGCTGACAGCTGTGATTTGAATGCTCCTTGAACCAAATCCTTGCCTCTAGTGCTGCTTTATTGAAAGGAGGAGGAGGAGGAGGAGGAGGAGGAGGAAGAAGAGGAAAAGGTGGGGTGGCAGGAACAGCAGCTTTTTAATCAGAGTGTGCTGAGCTATTTTATTTAGGCTTCAAAGGTGCAAAAAGGGCTCTTAACAATGCACTCCCCTGTGCCAATAGCAGAACAGGTTTTTACAATGACCAAAAGAAGAGGAAGAAGAAGAAGAGGAGGAGGAGGAGGATGAAGAAGAAGGAGAAACAGCAACAGCAAAAGAAGAAACAAAGCCAGATTCAGTCATTATTAGACCACATGCCATGGTTTCATAGGAGCCCAGGACATCACAAGATGTGCCTTTCGTCCCCTGTCCAATTGTCTTTCCTTTCCCTTTTATCATATATATTCTTTCCTTCCCACCCACTTCTCTTCCTCTTTACTTCCTATCTTTATTTCCTATCTTTTATATATCACTTAATGTCTATTCTCTTTCATATGTATTGTATATTGGACAAAGAATAAATAAATAAAAATAAATAAAAAAGATCTGACTTTGTGTAAATTTAATTGCTTGAAAATATCAATAATTTATATATAGCGTTTCCAGTCATTTGGCTTTTAAAGATATGTCTCTCTATATGAATTACGTTTGAAATATCAAAAGCTTAGCAAGGGGCTCAGGAAGTTTTCGGAAAATTAGGGTTCCCTCAAGACCAATCTTTTTGCTTGCTCTTCTCGGTGATTTGGTAAACAGACATAAACAGTGTTTTAAATTTTAAATTATTTTAAAATGATAAGAAATTGCAGAAAACAGGCACTATGCAATGGTTCCAGAAATTCATTGTTCCTACATGTAGGAATGTTCATGCATGTGGATTAAAGAAAAACAAGTCATTTGTGGAATGGATTAGAGGAAATGTGGGAAATTTGAGTGGTTATATGATATATTGCCATTTCCACACAAATGAGAGCAGATGGCCATGTTTTAAATTTTAGTTTAATTATTTATAATATTTCTGATAAAAGATTCAACAGAATATGAGAATATGAGACCTTGCTACAGTAGGTATGCAACAGTTAGGCTCTTTTTTAAAAGCCATAAAATGAAAATTTTATTTCTACTGTTCACACTCATTAACCACTGTCTAAGTCTTTCCCCACTTTAAAATAGAACTTTCTTGGTTTTATACTGTGAAATAGAAGTGGAAAACAGCTTTTCTAGTTTCATTTTGCATCATCAGACTGCTGCAGCTGATTAGACCTCTAGATATGTGTCATAAAAGATTCATTTATACAACTGTTGGAGCACCTGAATTGCAACTTTGTTTTGCTCTTCATTATAGAGCAAACACACACTTAGTGAAGATTGGACTGGATAATTCAGTGGATTTGCAGTTGGCTGAAGCATAGATAGCAGAGGATTGTTGTTAATGGCGAGTATTCTGAGCAGAGCCTGGTTACAAGCGGTGTGCCACAAGGGTCTGTTCTGGTCCTATTCTTTTTCATATCTTTGTGAGTGACATAGAGGAAGGTTTGGTAGGGAAGGCTTGCCTATTTGCCGATGACTCTAAAGTGTGCAATAGGGTTGATATTCCTGGAAGCGTCTGTAATATGGCAAACGATTTAGCTTTACTAGATAAGTGGTCAAAGCAATGGAAACTGCAGTTTAATGTTTCCAAATGTAAAATAATGCACTTGGGCAAAAGGAATCCTCAATCTGAGTATTGTATAACAAACAGGAAGAGGGAGATTGTGATCCCACTGTAAAGAGTGCCACATTTGGAACACTGTGTTCAGTTCTGGAGACCTCACCTACAAAAAGATATTGATAAAATTGAACGGGTCCAAAGACGGGCTACAAAAATGGTGGAAGGTCTTAAGCATAAAACATATCAGGAAAGACTTAATGAACTCAATCTGTATAGTCTGGAGGACAGAAGGGAAAGGGGGGATATGATCGAAATATTTAAATACTGTATGTTAAAGGGTTAAATAAGGTTCAGGAGAGAAGTGTTTTTAGTAGGAAAGTGAACACAAGAACAAGGGGGCACAATCTGAGGTTAGTTGGGGGAAAAATTAGAAGTAACGTGAGAAAATATTATTTTACTGAAAGAGGAGTAGATGCTTGGAACAAACTTCCAGCAGATGTGGTCGGTAAATCCACAGTAACTGAATTTAAACATGCCTGGGATAAACATATATCCATCCTAAGATACAAGAAATAGTATAAGGGCAGGCTAGATGGAC
Source organism: Erythrolamprus reginae (assembly GCF_031021105.1). Classification (NCBI taxonomy): domain Eukaryota; kingdom Metazoa; phylum Chordata; class Lepidosauria; order Squamata; family Dipsadidae; genus Erythrolamprus; species Erythrolamprus reginae. Next base: position 48,058,225 of record NC_091950.1, read on the forward strand.
CATGAGGTCTTTCTCTGCCATCAATCTTCTATGTTTCTACATTATACAGCACACAGAATACATACAATACAAATGACACATTGTGTTAATTTTGCAATTGTGTTAAACTTGCAAGACACATGGTTGCCTGATTCTTCTTCATTAGGAATCAGCTCATGTGTAACAAAATAAGCTACAAAGTATACTGCTGAAGTTCGCGGCAAAAGACAAAGCGTGCGGCTTGGGTTGCCTTTTTAAAAGTATTTTTCCTGTAGGCGTGGTTTTGACAGCCGCTCGAATATCCCGGCTGCGGTTTACCCAATCCACGGCTGGTATGTAAATGAGGTAGATTTGCATACAATATTAACATAACTTATTTACATACTGAACATTTAGATAAGAACACAACACATTGGCTTTTGATATTAAGACAACTTGCCCTACAGCCAAACAGGACAGATAGAAGATGGAGAAATTTGAAACACTGGGGCATTTGCATATGTGGATATGGGTTGCACAGTCCCCTTACATTACCCGGGGCAGCTACATATAGCTCCTCTTTCTCCTTGAGTCCTCTTTATATATATATATATATATATATATATATAAGCAGAAAAATGCTGATGCTTGATAGCGGGTTCCATGAATTCGTTTAACAAAAAAACCAAAGGAAGGTTGCAGAGGGAGTATTCAAAGGACCTCCCACAATTCACACACATAACTATTATCTTTGGGAAATTCTTGTCTTCCCCAGTCCCCCTATGTCATCTGATCAGGATGCAATAGAACAAGGGAGTGTGGTGGGGAGGGGCATTGCGTTCACAGAGACCCTCTCTGTGTTGTGTACTTCTCAGTATTTCCTTACTACATAGGATCCTGAAATTCAAACCTGTAACACTAGCATTGTGTACAGTATTGCTCCTGTTCCCGAAGAGGAGAAATTTATTTATTTATTTATTTATTTATTTATTTATTTATTTATTTAGTTAGTTAGTTAGTTAGTTAGTTAGTTAGTTAGTCCAATACACAATACACATTGAAGAGGATAGACATGAGGTATTATATATAAAGAAAAGATATAAAAGTAGAGGAGAAGATATATGAAAGGAAGAAAAGATAGTGCACTTATGTATGCCCCTTACTGACCTCTTAGGAACCTGGAGAGGTCAATCGTGGATAGTCTAAGGGAGAAATGTTGGGGGTTAGGGGTTGACACTACTGTGTCCGGTAATGAGTTCCACGCTTCGACAACTCGATTGCTAAAGTAATATTTTTTTACAGTCAAGCTTGGAGCGATTAATATTAAGTTTGAATTTGTTGCGTGCTCTTGTGTTGTTGCGGTTGAAGCTGAAGTAGTCATTGACAGGCAGGACGTTGCAGCATATGATTTTGTTGCAGCATATGATTTTGTGGGCAATACTTAGATCGTGTTTTAGGCGTCGTAGTTCTAAGCTTTCAAGACCTAGGATTGATAGTCTGCTTACGTAGGGCATTCTGTTTCGAGTGGAGGAGTGAAGGGCTCTTCTGGTGAAGTATTAGGCACATGCCACCAAACCACAGAAATATGGTCTGGAGGTCAAGGTTTTTGCTCTGTGTAGCCCCCTTGGAAGCACAGAAGTACCTGCTTGCAAGATTCCTCGCCCTCAAATCTGGAGCAATCCAGCAAGACTGGAGGTTTAACAGGAACAGGTGAAAGGCAGCATGTTGTTTGTGGCTGCAAATGCCTACGTGCGATGCTGGAGGATATGAGTGGCTGGCAGCAGAGCTCAAGGTCATTTCTCCTGCAATGCCACCCAGAGGTTCTCCTTCCTTATGTAAGACTCTAAAATGATGTGCAAGCTGATTCCAGAGTTTCATACCGTGTGCTACAGCTTTGCGCAGTCTGCATGAAAAGCAACCTATCACAGAACTGACCTTGCAGACTTGTAATATAATAGGTGAGGTGATAGATAGGCTTTCATTGTCAGCAAGATAGATCCATTCATTAATTCTGCTTCCTTCTACATCGGGACTACCTCTGAATAAAGTAAAACATGTACAGCTTGGCAAACAGCCTTCAGTAGGAGGAATAGAAACAGAGATATTTTTCCCCTCTTTGGCATCTCTGATTTTGAGCCTCCTCGCATAAATCTGAAGTTCCTCCCACTTCCAACCCAGATCCTCCACAATTCGGAAGTCACTTTTTGTAGGAAAATCTTTGCAGTTTGTTTGTTTACTTTTTACTGCTCCTGGCTTCTGAGGACCAGTCGCTTTGTTACTGCCCCCATTCAAATGCCAGCAAACATAAAGAGGCTTTGTTTTTTGACTCTCTCTTTCTCCCCCTTCCTTGTCCCTTGGTTTTGTCCTCCAAGGGATCATTTTTATTCAAGTGTGATGAATGATGTGAGCAGAGTACCAGTCCTGGACAAAGGGCTTCATCAGAGCTGGCCAAGCGTACAGCTGCCTTTTTGTTTACCAAGATGAGAGATTTAACCTCAGAGGTAGAAGATAATAGACAAGACTATAGAAGAAGCCTGAGAGTTGGCTTGAGTCTGCTTTCCACAAGCCAAATAACCTTTATTAAACATAAATTATGTCAGATCTTAGCAAGAAAAAGCCTCTGAACTCTGCCATTCATGTGCCATGAAGTAAAGGAATAGTAGTATTCATCTGCTTTAAAGACCAGCATACACAGCCGTTAATGGAGATCAACAATATTTTGGCCTGCTTAAACAATGAAGTTTGCAATTGTCTATAACTATCCAGTTTGCAGTAGAACATTTGAGAATGCTTAGGTTAGATTAACAGAGTAACAGAGTTAGAATAGCAATAGCAATAGCATTTAGACTTATATAGCACTTCATAATGCATTTAAAGCCCACTCTAAGTGGTTTACAGAATCAGCATCTTGCTCCCAACAATCTGGGTTCACATTTTACCCACCTCGGAAGGATGGAAGGCTGAGTCAACCTTGAGCCGGTGGTGACATTTGAACTGCTGAACTACAGCTAGCAGTTAGCTGAAGTAGCCTGAAGTGCTGCACTTTAACCACTGTGCCACCCTGGCTCGGACCTTGCAGGTCATCTAAATCACCCCTCCTCCCAAGCAGGCGACCCTAAACCATTTCTGACAGATGGCAGTCCAGTCTTTTCTTGAAAACTTCCAGTAATGAAGTTCCCAAAAGTTCTGAATGCAAATTGTTCCGTCGGTTGATTTCACTGTCAGAAAATTCACTGTTAGAAAATTTCTCCATATCTCCAGGTTGAATCTCTCCTTGTTCGGTTTCCATCCATTATTCCTTATCTGTCCTTCAGGTGATTTGGAAAACAGCTTGACCCCCTCCTCTCTGTGGTAGCCCCTCAAATATTGGAACACTGCTATCATGTCTCCACTGGTCCTTCTCTTCACTAGAGTGGCCATGTCCAGTTCCTGCAATCATTGATCATACCTTTTAGCTTCCCCTAATCATCTTGGTTGCTCTTCATCTTGATTATCAACCTGTTCTGTCGGACTCTCTGGTAGGAGCCTCCCAAAAATTCAAAGGTACAAATTTCAGACACACACACGTTTGAAAATTCAAAACAATGTTCTTTATCACAAAATTCAAAATAAACTAAGCACTCTTTTTCTATTGCAAAGAGCACTCGTCCCAAAACCACCTGGTAGTTTGTACAAATCCCTTATCAGTTCGTAAGTACTTAGCTTGCAGCTGTGAAGGAAGTCACAGCCCTTCTTCTTCCACGAAGTGAAACACACTTTGCTCTGCTTTGGTTTCAAAGTGGTGAAAAGTCAACAAACAAAGGCCGGAGTCAGCAAGACATTCATGAAACACAACGATCAGATAATTCTCCACAACGGCCAAACCCACACGCTGCTATTTATAGCAGCAGCAATAATTACAGAAGCCCCACCCAACCACAGGTGGCCTCATTTTCTCTTGTAATAATTCTTTAGTTGTTGCTTCCTATGCATCACTCTACGCATGAGTGGATGTGTCATTAATTCTTGTTCAGAATCCAGAGATAATACAGATGATTGATCTCCTCCTGGGCTGTCTGCCAAACTCTCCTCCTCCTTGTCACTCAGGCCTCCTTGGTCAGAGGAGACTTCGTTGGCAGATTCCACTGGGAGCAAAACAGGCCTGCAGCATGTGGATGTCTCTCCCACATCCACCTGCACATTCCTTGGGGCAGGAGCTGGGGCAGAGTTAACCACAACACAACCAAGAAATTCCAGTTCAGTATAATACCCACTTGCTAAATGATCACATAACTGAATATTCTTCTACAATTAGATTGACAATTTCATTACCTGTAGAATCCTGATTCCTTTCACCATGCAAAGATTTTTGGATTGAACATTCTCTTGTGACAACTAATTTAATAAGTTAATTATCAGCTAGTTTAGCTGATTAATTGGCAAAACTCAGTATGAAGCATTATTGTTTCAGATTAATACAATTTATTACAGAATTAATACATTCTGCACTACAAATTTTAATTAATTTGTTTATTTTTTGCTTTTTTGGCTATAAATTATGAATGTTTTTTCCCCCTAATGATGAATGTGTGTTTTCATTGATGAGAATATAAATAGCTCTATGCTCTTTGAATGAAGTTCAGATTTAATTGATTATTCAATCAATTGGTAATTTAAATAATAATTTGAAATTGAGACCCTAGAAATTGGGAGACTGTGGTTTTAATCTTGCTTTAGGCATGACTAACTTTGGACCAGTCTTTCCTTCTCAGCCCGATCCATCCAACAGGGAAAATAGAAGGACAAAGGAGTATTGGTATGTTTGCTATCTTGAGCTGTATGTGAGAAAAAAGACGGCATAAAACTCTAAAAAAATTGCTTGACAGTCATAATGCTAGAGTTCAGTTGTGTCTATCAGAGGAAGAAAAGAAACTGGAAATTCTATCAGGTTCCATCAATGCCTGCAATGAGTTAGTTGTCTTATTCCCAAAAGATAAACATACCTTAGTTGTTGTATGTGCCATTTACCCTCAACACAGTTAAGACAACTAGATCCACCATTTAAGTTTGGATGGCAAGATGCCTTTGCATATGAAAAGCATGTTTTTAGTCTTCTGTCTGAATAGCTGCTGTTTCTATCCCTTGAGAAATGAGGGGCTGGAATATTTCCAAATCAAAACAAGAGGGAAAGTTGCATTGTCTGATATAAATAATGGGAGGGGTCAGAGGTTAAAGAGACTTTGAGTCAAGCAGAAGTTATTGGTGCTTGGGGAACAACTGCTCTCTCTTTTCCCTTCTGTGCTTTATTTAATGGCATAAACTCTTTATCTTTTGCTTAACTTTTCAGTCACCCATTGCTTTCTCCAGACGTTGAGACTTCTGGAACTTTTGGAAGAGGTCCAATTTAGAATAGCCCCACTAGTGTAAAAAAAAAAGGCATACACTAGACTTTAACATGAATTTCCATAAGTCCCAATCAAATTGAAATTATTTGCAAGCTTCACGTGGGATGAAGCTGCTGTTTGACAATGGCTTCCTGTGTCTCAGAACAAGATTTATAATTAGTTTATGGCTCAATGGCTCTATTATTCCTCCAGAAACAAAACAAGGTGAGGGTCACAAAATGAATCCACTCCAATAGCAGTGTATCTGTTCCTCCAGTTTGTTTGTTAACAGTTTGCAAGCACCCGAGCTGTGTATGAAAATAAAGGGATTGGGGGAAGGATGTACTTTTCTCCAATCCACTTGTACCAGCTTTGACCTTGTCTGAGCCACCATGCAGTTTTTGTTTTGTTTGCAAAAATCCAGAATAGAATAGAATAAAACAAACAGGAAGTGTCAGAAAACAAACCTTGCTAAAGTTTGCTGGGACAGTTGCCAAAAAGGAACCAGACTTGCAAATTGCTGTCAGTCAGAGTTTGCAGTGTCATCTGTGGCATGTGCAAGTGCTTTAATCATTTTCATGCTAGGCCATGCGTAACGGCTGCATACTCCTGTTTTCCAAATGGCTGTTTCTGGTGGTTAGTGGGCTGTGATGCTAATCTCCACCAATCCGTTTTTAAAATTTGTAACCAGGTGTCAATTAAACTGCCTCTAATATAATGTTGCCTAATGTATGTGTGTATTTTATGCTTTTTACCTCCCAGAAATGCGTGCCAGTCTGCCTGGAGATCGAAACCCTCTAGGGTTAGTAGTCTAGTATTTTTAAGATGGATCCGTTCTTTTATCCAGTTTTAATTATTTTCATTTTTAAATTTTTAAAAAATATTTTTATTAATTTTCGAAAAAAAGACAGACAGGACATACATACATTTAACATATATTTGGGGCTGCAATTACCCCACTTATTATAGAAGTCTTTCTAATGCAGAAAAGGAATACAATTTATATAATCAACATAGTAGTTTGAATGAAAAGAAGAATTTTTGTTTTTATATAGTTTAACCATTGATAACTATAATTATAAAAGAATGGACTATTTTTATACATTTACATTACTTTCAGGTCATTTAGTATTTTTGGTTTTTTTATTTAACCATACGTAAACCTTATTCCAAATATTATAAAAATCAGATTCTTCTTGATTATTTAGCCGGCTTGTCATCATATCCATTTCAGCACATTCTATGATTTTCCTTATTACATAAATAAAAAAAATAATTAATTAATTTTTTTTAAAAAAAATTAATTATTTTCATGCTAGGCCATGTGTAATGGATGCATACTCCTGTTTTCCAAATGGCTGTTTTTGGTACTAAGTGGACTGTGATGCTAATCTCTCACATCTCGATTAGTTGCAATGCAATATTGCTAAAACCATGAGTACAATTATTAAGTGTGGTACCTCATGATTCTTGGGAAATGTATCTGTTCTCTTATGTACACTGAAAGCCCAAGACAAATTCCTTGTGTGTCCAGACACATTTGGCCAATAAAGAATTCTATTCCATTTTACAAAGTCTGCAAAGAACCTTCAGGTTAAAAAAAAATCCTAGAAATGTATGTACAGTACTAGTTTATGCCCAACAGTAAGCCATAACATGATTTGTTTGAATGACATAGGAACAAGCAATGTGCAATTCTTTCAATATATAAAACATATTTTAGAGTGATTGTCAATTCAGATATTAAACCAGTACAAACCATACAAATAGATAAATCTGAATTTATTTATTTTTTATTTATTTGTTTGGTCAAGTACGTATTGGTGGTATTCAAAGATATAATATTTATATACATGGTACTAGTAAAAGAGAAACATTAGAACAGGGGACAGAAGGCACTCTAGGGCACTTATGCACGCCCTTTAATTCCAGTAAATTCCTTTGGATTTGTGTTTCATTGCTCTTATGGGAAACTTAATTATTTATTATTATTATTATTATTATTATTATTATTATTATTATTATTTATTAGATTTGTATGCCGCCCCTCTCCGAAGACTCGGGGCGGCTAACAACAACATAAAAAGACAATGTAAACAAATCTAATATTAAAAACAATCTAAAAAACCCCAATTTAAAAAACCACTCATACATACAAGCATACCATGTATAAATTCTATAAGCCTAGGGGGAAGAGAAATTTCAATTCCCCCATGCCTGATGACAGAGGTGGGTTTTAAGGAGCTTGCGAAAGGCAAGGAGGGTGGGGGCAACTCTGATATCTGGGGGGAGCTGGTTCCAGAGGGTTGGGGCCACCACAAAGAAAGCTCTTCTCCTGGGTCCCGCCAAACGACATTGCTTAGTGGATGGGACCCGGAGAAGGCCAACTCTGTGGGACCTAACCGGTCGCTGGGATTCGTGCGGCAGAATCCAACCAACTTGGTTTAAGTGATACAATCTAAAAACATATAACCAGGGCTGGGTTACAAAAAATTTAGCAAGAGTTTCTGGGTGGGTGTGGCCTAGTCTGCCTCCTGCACCATGGCATTTTTGTCCTTCACAGCCTGCAGAAGCTTTCCTCAAGCTTCTGGGAGGGCAAAAATAGCCTCTCCAGGCTCTGGAGGCTCTCTGGATGCCAGAAATAGACCCATTTCTGACCTCCCCAAACTTCCAGTAGGCCTGTTTTTTACCCTCCCCAAGCCTCTGTGTGCACCCTGCACTCACCTACATCCAAAATGGCTACTCCTGGGAGGGGCAGGGGTGGGAGGGGCGGGGCCAGCCAGGAGTGGGATTTGGGAGTTCTCTGAACTGCACAGAATCTTAACTAGAGGTTCTCCTGAATCCCTGCATACCCCGGAAGCCCACCCCTGCATTATTACAGAGTAAGTAGCAACTATAAGTAAGAATCTTTACTTCCAGACTGACTGGACTATAAATATTTAAACTGTGTTGTTCAGGATCCAATTGATTCAGACAACACACTACACAAAAATCTGGTTGTCTGGTTCACAATTCTGTGTGTTATGTCAATGCAACCAGTGTGGTAGTTTACACTTCAGTGTATTGTGCAAAACCAGGTAACTTGACTCATGCAGCAGTGACAAAGTTCCAATAATTATGGTTAGTGGATTTATAAACAGTGTCAATGTGAGAAGCAATTTGGATATTTTTGTTCTTTTTAAATTTAGATGAAAAAAACCTTGAAAGAATGGAGGAGCTAATAACAACCTGAAAGGGGAACTCAAGAAGACAGTACATATGTTTTAAAGATATTTTTAAAAAATGAAAGATATCACAGTAAGAAAGGCAGAGTTAAATTCTTCTGAATACAGATAAGACTTTATAGATCAACCACAAAAGGTCTTGTTAATATCTTATATTTGATTACTTATAAACCAGATTTATAATATATAACTTATTACTTATAAGTCAAAAAGTATACTAAAAAGCCACAAATCTAGACTGTCATACTAAAAGAGATATCGCCCTGCCAGCAAAAGTATTTATAGTCAAGGCTATGGTTTTCCCAGTTGCAATGTATGGCTATGAAAGTTGGACCGTAAGAAAGGCTAAGCACCAAAGAATTAAGGCATTTGAACTATGGTGCTGGAGAAGACTCCTTCAAGGCCCTTGGACTACAAGGCAATCAAGAGGAGAGCAACCCAGACTGCTTGTTAGAAGGCCAGAGCCTGAAGATGAAACTCAAATACTTTGGCCACCTAATGAGAAGGAAGGACTCGCTGGAGAAGAGCCTAATGCTGGGAGAGATTGAGGGCAAAGGAAGAAGTGCATGACAGAGAATGAGGTGGCTGGATGGAGTCACTGAAGTAGTAAGCATGAGCTTAAATGGACCCCAGAAGATAGTAGAGAACAGGAAGGCCTGGAGGAATGTTGTCCATGGGTTTGTGATGGGTCAGACATGACTTCGCAACTAACAACAACAACTAACAACAACAATTTTGATTTATTTGTTTATCTTAGTATAGATTTACACAAAATTTTCTCATTTGATCAATTGAACAAGACTTAGACAGATGTTCTAGAATTTCTTTAACTATTTGGAAATGAGATAAATATGATTATAATAAATTAAAGATCTTCCTATTTTTATTTCCCCACATTATTTTAAGAAAAGCAATATGCTGTTAAATAACTTACTTCCACAGTTTTAGAAAGGGCTAAGTCACTAATCTCCTGCTCAGTGCAGAAATTCAATTTAAAACATTTCTGACAGATGGCTGTCTAGCCTCTGTTTGAATGCATTCAGTGACGGAGAGGCCATAACCTATCTGGTTAATTAATTCCACTGTCAAGCTGTCAGTTTCCCCCCAACATTCAATTTGGTTCTGTCTTTCTGCAGCTTAAATCTGTTACTCCATGGCTTGCCCTCTGAGATGAGAGAGGTCTTGGCCTTGTTCTGGGTGACATTCTCTCATAACCCAACAGGTAATTGCAATTTGCAGAGGGAAAATCTTGAAGTTGAAAAATGGAGGTTCTTGAACAAGTTAACATTGGAACTTCAGGAAAAAGACGATACAGAATTTTACAACACTTGAGACAGGTGGTACAACTGGTTAAGTCAAAAAAATATTTGAAACTTTAACACTGTATATACATTCGGAAGAAAATGAATAAAAGCAAAGAGTAATCTTATCTTTTTAATTATGGTCAACTAAGCAAGCAGACAAACTGTTGCTAAACTCACCTATTGATGCCTACTGAACTACCAATTCACAGCAATGAGAAATAATGTAACCCAGACAAAGAAACACAAAGAGATAGAAATAAAGTAATCTAAAAAGTGTAGTTTATAATAAAATCAGAAAACGAAATAGATTAAAACATGGATAGGCTGTAAGGAATAAGATCCAGAATAGCTGGCATATATGTTAATCGTTAGATGCTTAGGTTCTGATACCAAAGTAACCTATATAGCATAAAGTTGTATGTTGTTTTTGTTGTATATTTTTTTCTTTTGTGTGTCTCTGTCTCTGTCATTTTAAATATAAATATTCAATAAAGATATTTTTAAAAAACAAAAAAAGAAAAATGGCTGTTATAAAAAATGTAATGTGAACAATAGTTAACTCAATGAATGTGTCCCAAATGACTCATCACACAATGACTGCACGCATCCCTGTCCCTTTAGCTAGGAGTCACAGGAACCCTTTCATAGAGAGTTCCCTAACCTTTCAGATTTTGTGGACCAGTGGAGTGGGTGGAGGAGATAATTTCACACAAGCAGTTGGCAAGTGCACCCAGCTCAATTTGCATGAATGATGTGCATGCACACCAGCGGTGGGCTCCTACGGATACGGTCAGGTATGCAGTATCGGTAGCAAAATTTTGATTTATTTTCTTTTTTTCCCTTCTGGGCTCTGGGTATATTTTTCCTATCACAGTAAATGAGGTTGAATGTGCATAATTTTAGAAGAGCTGTGCATGCATGCATGTACATACACTTTATATAGTAGATAATCAGGGGTGGGCTACTGCCCAGACAGGGGGGAATACAATGGTATAGCGAAAATGGAGCTCCACCCCAGAACACCCAATTTGCCCTGAAAGATGCTGAAACAAAATCCATAAGCCACGCCCACAGTGTGGTAGTAAAAATTTTGGTAGCCCATCACTGATGCACATCCTCCACTCATGCAAACGGAGTGCATGGACTTGCCTGTTTTTTCCACAACCCAGTTGCAAACAGCTCCTGGCCCACCAGTGGGGCATGGCCCAGAGGTTGGTAGCCCCTGATTTAATAGATTGCTCTCCAGAATTCCTTCTTTATTTTATATATTTTGCAAATTTAAACAAAACATTCTTACCATGTCTTAAATTGTCATTTTTAAAAGATGAACAGTTTGGGACCTTGCCTTTATGAGACAAGGTTTTCAGAATGTGTGTCTTTCTAGCTTATAAAAAGGATGAATCAGAAAAATACACTGCTCAAAAAAATAAAGGGTACACTTAAACAACACAATATAACTCCAAGTAAATCAAACATCTGTGAAATCAAACCATCCACTTAGGAAGCAATCAATATCACATGCTGTTGTGCACATTCAACTTTGTACAGAACAAAGTATTCAATGAGAATATTTCATTCATTCCGATCTAGGATGTGTTATTTGAGTGTATTCTATAAGATGGAATTCTGAGCAGTTAGTGCTGAATATGAAGGAAATAAACAGAGAAACGTTTTCTCCTTTACTCATTATGGACAGCTTAGAATCAGCCAATGAAAAATGTTATAGGAAAATCAAAATAGATAAAAAGGAAGTGGATCTCCACAGAATTAAACAATGGAATTCATTAACATATTGTATGCTATGGGTAATAGCCACCAAAAGATGTAGAAATAGGATTAAATATATTCATAAAAAGTAAAGCTAATCAGTGGTGGTTAGTCATGAAAACCATATGTTAGCTCTCAATTCCAGGATAATATGATTCTGAATACTAATCAGAGCAATACCACATCAGGAGTCATGTACTGTTCTCCTGTCCTCATTTTAAAATTCCTGGAGGATTTTGGCTAGGTACTGTGAATAACAAAAAGATGGACTAAATATTATTTGGTTGCAGTCAGGACGCTCTGTTCCTTGTTTATGTTGTTGGGCATTTTTTTTTCTCACATTAATAGATTTCTTCAGTTTACATCCTCTATAGAGTTTTAATCATCAGATAAATTTGGTTGAGCAGTTATCAGAGCTCATGTTCCTTTCATGTGAACTGTGTCTTTATGAACAAATGTAAAATAAGGCGTGGTTCTACTGTTTTTCTTTCAGCAAATTGCCCATGAATTATAAAGCTCTCTTCTACATATAGAACCCCTGGGGGAGGCTGCAGACTGTATGTTCCTGGTACACCAATCCAACACAGAGCAATAAATGAAATAAATGGAAAGTGCCTTTAAAACAATAACTAAATAACTAAGTAAAATGTGTATTCCATGACCAAGAGATCTGGGTGGAAAATGAACCAAAAAATACAGGCAAACATTTTTATTTATTTATTTTATTTATTCTTTATGAAATACACATTCCTTTTTGTATGCTATCTGCACGCAATGACTAAAAAGATCATCTGATACATTTATTATTTATTATCTCATTGTTTGATAGTACCCATTTTTGAATTTTAATCATTTTAGTGCAATTATATCCAAAGCAATGAGTTCTAATAACATAGATTATTATGTACTTTAATAGATTTTGTATTAAAAGCAGGTACGTAGTGAAGATATTTTTTCCAGTCAACATTTTTTTATTGAATTATAAAGTATTATAAAATACAAAGTAGATGAAGATATTGTAAGATATGCAAATGCTGATAGAAAGGTAGTGGGAAGTATGTGGTATGTTGCAATGAATGTATGTTTGTTGACATAAACAAAACTGGCTGTATATAACAGCATGCTTCTTTCCAGCTTCTTACATGGAAATAACAAGACATAGGAGTTGGGTTTGTCAGGAGAAACATAAAAAGTAAATTAAATGCAAGGTATGTATGTATTAAATAGATGGTTAAAAAGTGTGCATGCTAAAACAAAAAAGAGATACGGTAGCATCATGACTGGTACTGACAAGCTTGACTCCATCCTTCCAAGGTCAGTAAAATGAGGACCCAGATGTTGGGGGCAATATGCTTACTCTTTGTAAACTGCTTAGAAAGAGTTGTAAAGCACTCTGAAGCAGTATATAAGTCTAAATGTTAAGTCTAAATGTTAAGTACAAAGGCATATATTGAGGTGGGTTAGTTGTACTGGGATTATGAAGGAGGAAGAGTGAATGGAGGAATCAGAAGTGGAGGACTGAGAAATCATGGATGCTGTTGATGAGAACCCCAAAAAGAGAGTTGAGAAATTTAAAGATCAAAGACTATCAATATTTTGGTGTACAGATGTGAAAGAAAGAACAGTTTGAAAGGTTAAAAATGTATAGAGCGTTATATTATTATTGTTATTGTTATTTATTAGATTTGTATGCCACCCCTCTCCAAAGACTCGGGGCGGCTCACAACAGTAATAAAAACAATATAGCAGTGGAACAAATCTAATATTAAAAATATATAAAACCCTATCATTATTTAAAAAACCAAACAGCACATTCATACCAAACATAACACAAAGTATTAAAAAAAGCCTGGGAGAAAGGTGTCTCAACTTCCCCATGCCTGGTGGTATAAGTGAGTCTTGAGTAGTTTACGAAAGACAGGAAGGGTGGTAGCAGTTCTAATCTCCGGGGGGAGTTGGTTCCAGAGGGCCAGGGCCGCCACAGAGAAGGCTCTTCCCCTGGGGCCTGCCAAACAACATTGTTTAGTCGACGGGACCTGGAGAAGTTGAATGGTGTTAGTGCAAATAAGATTTGCAGTTTTATTTTTTTCCTTTTAGCTCATGCTTTTAGTTTCTATGGTTTATTTTTTTTACTCCCTTTTTGTGCCTTGCATACCACTGCTTACCATGTATGCATATCATACGTATGCATTATTCATTACCATTTTATCCCATAATCTTTTGCCACTCAGAAGCCATTGAACTAACACGATCTCACCACAAAGTCACATTAAGTTCAAAGGCCTGAATCAGTTGAGGAGCTGTCCAGCAGGAGCTAAACTGACAGGGAGCTGTCCTCCCACAGCTCTTACAAAGCATCTAACAAGCCCAAATAGGAAACTTTCATAGTGGGAAAGGTCTGTGTTTGAAGTTCAGATCCAACACTTGTTTCCTTCAAAGTATGAGAGAAGCTCTGTCAAGGCAAGTATAGGATATCAGTGATAGTTTTCAGTTAAAGTAAAAACATATAGAGCAAACATTAAAATAAAATACAAAATAAAGAATATTAAAAAATATAATCATGCTTAAAAATTGTTCACCTGTCAATCAGTTGCATGTCAGTGATGGGCAGATTGTGCCAACATGCAACGGTTTGTCAGTTTGTCACAGATTTAGTAGTATACCGGCAATTGCTGATGGATCTTGGTGTGGGATGCCATAAACCAGTTGTTGTTTATGAGGACAACCAGTCAGCATTGGCCATGGCAAAGGGTAGAGCTGTGAAAACACGCTCGAAGCACACAGACTTACGGTATTTTAATGTAAGAGTGTGTGTTAAGGATGGCCTAATTCACTTGGAGTACTGTGAAAGTTCTGATAATCTTACTGACAATTTCACCAAGGCACAGGGGGCTAAACCACATGTTGATAATTGTACCAGGTATAACCTGAAACCTTAAATGGGACTGTGTTTAAATGTCAACCCCAAAGGGGGAGATTGTTAGTACAAGGCACATGGTTGTTAGGGTTTGCCATTGTAAACTACCTATTGTAGTCTCTTGTACTATCACTTTAAATATTTTGGGCTGGTTCGCCATAAGAGGGCGCCAGTACTCCTTCCCTCAATGATGCTTTAACGCTCATTCGTTTTTGCTTTGCCTTGAGGGGGGAGCGTGTTTGCTTAGTGCTTATTATATTGTATGGCTTAGTGCTTGTTATGGATTGTTTCTGTTTTGTATATATGTAAATAGTACTTATTAAGCATAACTAAGTCTGTGTCTTTTTTTCTTTGGCTTTACCACACATCCACACTCTGTTAAAATTCTCTGGTCCGTGTATGTCAAAGGTCTCATAGCCTAGCTATACCGAGACATACCAACACTATACTACTGTGGCAGGCCAAAATCTCTAACACCACATGATGGCTTCGGCCTGACAAGGACCCCTTCCATTTCTTTTGGTGATATTCCGTACATTCTAGGCTTTGGGAGAGTTACTCCTGGTTCAAATTCTATTGCACAGTCTATTGGTCTGTGAGGGGTCAGTTTATCGAGTGGATTATTTGAAGCATGTTTATGAGTACTTGCATAGCGACGAATCAATAATAATAGCCAACATGGATTTGTCAAAACAAGTTGTCTCAGTCTAATCTCATCTTCTTTATTTTTCCCCATTTGATGAAGTCAAATGCTCTATTTTGAGCTCATCAAAACATTTCCCAAAGTCATCATACTGTAAATATTAATGATATGGTAAAGAATTATAGGGATCATGGATTCATATTAGGCTAAGTAGTCACATCCAGGGAGTGCTCATAAATTATTGTATGTCAATACGGAAAGTGATATTAAAGGGAGTACCTCAGGGCAACGTCCTACATCCTGTGCTGCTTAAGATCTTAATTAATGACCTGAATAATTTTCAGTAAGATTGAGATTAATTATCAGCTTTGCAAATCTTGGCAGGTTTCAACATGGCTGAGATGAATAGGATGACATTCAAGAGGGATGTAATACAATACCCTATCTTGGGAGAAAATATAAAAAGTGCTAATAAAGAGATTTTGTCTGATGATGAGGCTTTGTCTGACTTCGGTACATATGAATAGAATAGAATATAATTTTATTGGCCAAGTGTGATTGGACACACAAGGAATTTGTCTTGGTGCATATGCTCTCAACGTACATAAAATAAAATATACATTTGTCAAGAATCATGTGGTACAACACTTAATGATTGTCATAGGGGTCAAATAAGCAATGAAGAAGCAATATTAATAAAAATCTTAGGATATACGCAACAAGTTACAGTCCTACAGTCAACATGGGAGGAAATGGGTGATAGGAATGATGAGAAAAACTAGTAGAATAGAAGTGCAGATTTAGTAGAAAGTCTGACAGTGTTGAGGGAATTATTTGTTTAGTAGAGTGATGGCGTTCAGGAAAATACTGTTCTTGTGTCTAGTTGTCTTGGTGTGCAGTGCTCTGTAGCGACGTTTTGAGGGTAGGAGTTGAAACAATTTGTGTCCAGGATGTGAGGGGTCAGTAAATATTTTACCCGCCCTCTTTTTGACTCGTGCAGTATACAGGTCCTCAATGGAAGGCAGGTTGGCAGCAATTGTTTTTTCTGCAATTCTAATTATCCTCTGAAGTCTGTGTCGGTCCTGTTGGGTTGCAGCACCAAACCAGACAGTTATAGAGGTGCAGATGACAGACTCAATGATTCCTCTGTAGAACTGAATCAGCAGCTCCTTGGGCAATTTGAGCTTCCTGAGCTGGCGCAGAAAGAACATTCTTTGTTGTGCTTTTTTGATGATGTTTTTCATGTTAGGTGACCATTTTAGGTCTTGAGATATGATAGAACCTAGAAATTTGAAGGTCTCTACTGTTGATACTGTGTTGTCTAGTATTGTGAGAGGTGGAAGGGTGGAAGGGTTTCTCTTAAAGTCTACCACCATTTCTACGGTTTTGAGTGTGTTCAGTTCTAGATTGTTCTGGTCACACCACAAGGATAGTTGTTCAACTTCCCGTCTGTATGCAGATTCATCATTGTCTCGAATGAGTCCGATCACTGTTGTATCATCTGCAAACTTCAGTAGTTTAACAGATGGATCGTATGAGATGCAGTCATTAGTGTATAGAGAGAAGAGAAGTGGTGAGAGTACACAGCCTTGGGGGGCACCTGTGCTAATTGTACATATATATGATGTGATTTTTCCTAGCTTCACCTGCTGCTTCCTGTCTGTTAGGAAGCTTGTGATCCACTTACAAGTGTGTTCAGGTACCGCTAGCTGATTTAGTTTGGTTAAGAGAATGTCCGGTACGATGGTATTGAATGCTGAACTGAAGTCCACAAAGAGGACCCTGGACCCTGAAAAAGATCTGGATATATTAGTAGCGTAGAAGTTAAAAATGATACAATAGCATGATGTTCAGATGAAAAACGCAAATGCTATTTTGGAATCCGAGTCTGCGGAGAGGGGCAGCATACAAAGCTAATAAATAAACAAACAAACAAATAAATAAATAAATAAATAAATAAATAGATAGATAGATAGATAGATAGATAGATAGATAAATAAATAAAATAAATTGTCCCCCTCTATTCCGTCTTATTCAGGCCCCACTTGCAATATTGTGTCCCTTTGTGAGTATTGCATTCTAAAAGGGACATTAACAAACTGAAGTCATCTCAGAAGAAGGCTAGCAAAATGGTAAGGGGGGTGGAACTTATATCTTTTCACAAATAGATAAAGGGTAAAGGAAGGGCTAAAATAAATGAATATGCAGAAGAAGAAAAAAATAAAAGGTGGCATAAGAGCACATTCTACCACAACTTTTCCTAAATAATGTACCTCAATGGCTTCATCCTAAAAGGGACATTTTTCCACCTATTTATTTAGATCAACTTAAAGATACTGGAACTTTACTATTGCACCAAGCAATAATAAAACCATAGTATGTATGTTATGTATGTGTGGTTTTTTTTGTTTTTGTTTTTGTTTGTTTGTTTGACTTCTATGCTGCCCAATCCCGCAGGACTCAGTGCCGCTTACAACAATATAAAAAACAATATAATACGATAATAAAAGAAGTCAATATTAATACTAAAAACAATAAAATAATAAAAACAATAAAATCCTATCATAACGCACAGCGATCCAATCAACCAAACATAGATACTTATCCAATCAACACAACTCAGCTGTGACAGATGGTAGTATTAACGGCCCCCAGGCCTGCCAGCAAAACCAAGTCTTCACCGCCTTTCAGAAGACCAGTAGGGTGGGAGCAGTATGAACACCAGGGGCAGCTGGTTCCATAGAGCCTGGGAAGCCACAGAAAAGGTCTTCCTCCATGGCCCCACCAACCTGCATTGTTTAGTCTACGGGATCTGGAGAAGGCCAAACCTGTGAGATCTTATTGGTAATGCTTGCCTATTCAACAGATACAGACTGCAACTTACTTTAACCTGGTGTTGATTGGCCAGACCCTTAATTCCAGACTAGCTACTGACTGCTATTGTTGAGCTGTTTTTGCCTTCAAGTCAAATGGTGTGCATTTGTCTTCTTTTGCCTACAATTTAAGTGACTACTTCTGCTTACCTCAATCAGGTCGAATGGCTGGTCCAGTCATTAAACATTAATTAAACATTCCTAAAACTAAAATGTTCAAAACATGCCAATCTTTATCTGTTCAAATTAAAAAAGTCATGTTCGGAAACTTTAGATCGTGCAGAATGTGGCCGCGAGAGCTATCATGGGCTCTCCCAGATATGCCCATGTTTCATCAACACTCCACGGCTTGCACGGGCTGCCGATCAATTTCCAGTCACAATTCAAAGTGTTGGTAATGACCTATAAAGCCCTACATGGCATCAGACCAAAGTACCTACAAAACTGCCTTCTGCCGCACAAATCCCAGCGGCCGATTAGGTCCCACAGAGTTGGCCTTCTCTGGGTCCCGTTGACAAAACAATGCTATCTGGCAGGACCCAGGGAAAGAGCCTTCTCTGTGGTGGCCCCGGCCCTCTCGAATTGACTCCCCCCGGAGATTCGAACTGCACCTACCCTCCTCGCCTTCCGCAAAATGCTAAAGACCCACCTTTGCCGCCAGGCTTGGGGAGATTAATCTCCCTCCTCCTCTTTTTGCTGACCTTTATTATGTTTATGTTCAGTCGGACTGAGTGTGTATGATTGTGTAGCAGATAAGTTTTTATAACAATGTATCTTAAATTAGTTTAAAAATTTTTTTAATATTAGATTTGTATTTATATTATATTGGTGTTATGTTGTGAGCCGCCCCAGTCTTCGGAGAGGGGCGGCATACAAATCTAATAAATTATTATTATTATTATTATTATTATTATTATTATTATTATTATTATTTAAAATGGTGTTATCTGTAGGTTCAGGGAAATTATTATTATTATTATTATTATTATTATTATTATTATTATTATTATTTATTAGATTTGTATGCCGCCCCTCTCCGAAGACTCCAGGCGGCTCACAACAGTAATAAAAACAATATAGTAGTGGAAGAAATCTAATATTTAAAAACATAGAAAACCCTATCATTATTTTAAAAAAACCAAACAGCACATTCATACCAAACATAAAATAAAGTATAAAAAAGCCTGGGGGAAAGGTGTCTCAACTCCCCCATGCCTGGCGGTATAAGTGAGTCTTGAGTAGTTTACGAAAGACAGGGAGGGTGGGGGGCAGTTTTAATCTCTGGGGGGAGTTGGTTCCAGAGGGCCGGGGCCACCACAGAGAAGGCTCTTCCCCTGGGGCCCGCCAAACGACATTGTTTAGTCGACGGGACCCGGAGAAGGCCAACTCTGTGGAACCTTATCGGACGCTGGGATTCTAAAGTTCGTTCAAAGAATGAGGGATGCTGGTTGGAACAGATAAAAAGGATGAAATGAGTGAAAGAGGACTTGGAATAAAGTGCAAACTGAATACAAGCATTTCATACCACATATGGGCACCCTTGAAGGAGCAGGCCTTTGATCACATGGTGTCATTTGGTTTTAAAAAAAACCACACAAATATTTTTGACATTCCAGAGTTTAAAATGAGAGTGGAAATTGACTTCTGAAATTGTTCCAGATTTACTTTGTTGACCATCTAGATTAGTGAAGCCAGTTCCTTGTTGAGGAGGGGTAGAAGGAACCAATGTTTATTCTATCTTTCTTGCTTTATTTTTTATTTTAAAATCTGCTTTAATTGATTCCTGCATAACCAAAAAGCCTTCTTGATGGATCATTGAAAAGCAAACTGTATCCCTAGTCATTGATCCAGGCAATGTTTTATTTCTCCAAGCAAATATTTCTTTTCAGTTGTTCGATTTACAAAAAAAAAAAAAAAAAATTGTGGAGGACTAGGAAAATTAAACCTGACAGTGTTGGCATCCAGCACCCGTCAAATGTTGAGAAATATTCTTGGCTGACAATGGGAGGGACAGGATCAAACATGTGTCAGTTGAAGGCCAGAAAACCAGAGAGGAGGCATCTGACTGCTTAAGAGAAGATCTGCTCCCCTCACCCACTAAAAGAATGCTTAATGAACTGCAATCTGTTAAAATGTCTGAGGTAGCCTTAACAATAGGACTATTCACCCATTATGTTCTCCCTGGCCTTCTGTGTCAACTTACAGAATGGATTTAATAAGGGGAAGGGAAGGCAAAGGGAATTAGTTGGGCTGACTCCCAATGCAGCAAGTGCTTTGGGCCTATTTAACTATTCTCTCTGCATTTATAATATAAGACTTAAATAATCCCACCCTTTGAATAGTTCCTTTACATATTATTTATTTATTTGCACCCTTTATAAAATATTGCAAGACCAGCGGTCACCAACCTTTCAGAGCTCAGGGACCACTAAATTCATAATTTTAAATCCCGCAGACCACGAAGACGAAATTTTTAAAAAGATAAATAGTATTTTGTGCAAAGTAAAAAATGCAAATAATTTTTCTGTGGACCACCAAAATTTTCTCATGGTCCACCGGTTGGTTACCTCTGCACCAGACAAAATATCACTAAGTGAATTGGTCTCTTTAGATCTTTACTTTTCCCGAGTGCCCTGATCTACTTACTTCATTTTATTTTTGTTAAAAACACTTAAAGCTACAATCTGTAATGAATAATAGATGGGGGCTGGGGGCTTCATTGGCTGTTTTGAATCTAGAATTATGCAGAACTTGAGTAACTTCTTTTGAATGGAGGGAACTTGGAGATTCCAGCTGCATCAGTTTTAGCTGTTGTAAACTTCGTAAACAGTAGCATGTTGTTTCAGTTTATGTATATTTTCCCTTTACAGTTTGATGTGCAATTAAATCATATTGACATAGTCAGCCAAAGGTAGACAGCAAATGACTATAACATGTTTTATAGAGCTTATTTACCATATTTTTCAGAGTATAAGACGCACCTAGTGGAGGAAAATAGAAGAAAGTATCTGCCTACCAGATATCATCTGGCTAGCGTCTTTAGTCTGTTCAGCTTCAGAATATTATTTTATTCCCTGGTTAGGGCTTAAAAAAACCCTTATTTGCAGAGAGTAACAATGAAAGAGCTTGCAAGCCAGTAAGAACCGAGAACATCATTAGCATCTCATTAGGGTTGGGAAAAAAGCTTTGGAAAAAAAAGCTACATTCAGAGTATAAGACACACCTAAATTTTCAGCCTTTTTAGGAAGGAAAAAGGTGTGTCTTATACTCCAAATATATGGTATTTAATTTATAGAAACATAGAAACATAGAAGACTGACGGCAGAAAAAGACCTCATGGTCCATCTAGTCTGCCCTTATACTATTTCCTGTATTTTATCTTACAATGGATATATGTTTATCCCAGGCATGTTTAAATTCAGTTACTGTGGATTTACCCACCACGTCTGCTGGAAGTTTGTTCCAAGGATCTACTACTCTTTCAAAATAATATTTTCTCATGTTGCTTTTGATCTTTCCCCCAACTAACTTCAGATTGTGTCCCCTTGTTCTTGTGTTCACTTTCCTATTAAAAACACTTCCCTCCTGAACCTTATTTAACCCTTTAACATATTTAAATGTTTCGATCATGTCCCCCCTTTTCCTTCTGTCCTCCAGACTATACAGATTGAGTTCATTAAGTCTTTCCTGATACGTTTTATGCTTAAGACCTTCCACCATTCTTGTAGCCCGTCTTTGGACCCGTTCAATTTTGTCAATATCTTATGTCTTTCCTTTCCTTTAAAAGTTCAAGATATTGCAGATGGCAACTCCATCCTCCAATTTTTCCTACTAAAAAGGCCTGTGAGGTAGGATGGGCTGAGAGAGAGAGACAAACTACTCCAAAATAATCTAATGAGCTTCTAAGGCTAAAATAGACTTGTAATCTAGTGAGCTTCTAAGGCTAACAATAGACTTGAATTTGGGCTTTCAAATTTTTGTTCTAACACCTCTGATCTGAATGTATCTAAATGCAATTAAAACTGAAACTTCTGAAAGCAGTCTTGTGTTTACAAAACTGAGATTAGAGGTTTCGTTACTGTGTACCATTGCAAAAAGTACCTTTGTTTGGAAGGGCCATGAGAAAGGCCTCTGACAATGAAATTAAGAAAAAAGGATGAAAAACACTGCTTTAGAGCATTGGTTCTCAACCTGGGGATCGAGACCCCTTTGGGAGTCGAACAACTGTTTCACAGGGATTGCCTAAGAAAAGACAAATTTCCCATGGTGCTAGGAACTAAACTTCTATTATGGAGCCTTGTAACATATTTAAAGGCTCAATTTAAATTGATAACAAACTCATTTAAATATGACCCAGTAGTGTGCAGCAGCTGCCAAAATAGTCAACCGAGTTCTAGGCTGCATTAACTGAGGGATAGAATCAAGTGTTAATACCACTTCATAAAGCCTTGGTAAAGCCACACTCGGAATACTGCATTCAGTTTTGGTCGCCACGATGCAGAAGGGATGCTGAGATTCTAGAAAAAGTGCACAGAAGAACGAGAAAGATGATTAGAGGATTAGAAGCTAAGACATAGGAAGAACGGTTGCAGGAACTGGGCATGGCTAGTTTAATGAAAAGAAGGGCCAGGGAAGACACAATAGCAGTGTTCCAATATCTCAGGGACTGCCACAAAGAGGAAGGAGTCATGCTATTATCCAAAGCACCTGAGGGTAGAACAAGAAGCAATGGATGGAAACTAAACAAGGAGAGAAGCAACTTAGAACTAAAGAGAAATTTCCTGACAGGTAGAACAATTAATCAGTGGAACAGCTTGCCTCCAGAAGTTGTGAATGCGCCAACACTGAAAGTTTTTAAGAAGATGTTGGACAACCATTTGTCTGAAATAGTGTAGGGTTTCCTGTCTAAGCAGGGGGTTGGATAGAAGACCTCCAAAGTCCTTTCCAATGCTGTTGTTGTTGTTGTTGTTGTTGTTGTTATTATTATTATTATTATTATTATTATTATTATTATTATTATATTTTTACAATCCAACCAATCAGGTATTTACAGTGGGATTGTCCCTCTGACCTTCCTGCCAATCATCTTAAAGTTCTGTTGGGAGAATTGGTGCTAGACTTATGTTTGAGTGTCACCACAACATGAGGAACTGTATTGAGGGGTTGCGGCATTAGAAAGGTTGAGAACCACTACTTAATAGTTAGTTGTTATTTTATTTATTTATTAATATTATATTTATATAGCTTTACATAGCTTCCTGTTCTTGCATCATTATTTCTTCAACTGAAAGATATAGAACAAAGTTTGAAACTCACTTTCTCCCTTATGTTTTTAGACTTTGGTTTAGTTAGTTTGCATTGTTTATTTAGTTGTTGATTGAGGACACAGGATCTATTACCAGCAGGCATTCCCAAAATTAATTGAATTCAGCAAACAGAAACAAGACTGATGTATGTTTTCTTTCTTTCTTTCTTTCTTTCTTTCTTTCTTTCTTTCTTTCTTTCTTTCTCTCTCTCTCTCTCTCTCTCTCTTTACAAAGCCAAAACAAACCTCTACTCCAATTTTTTTTCCTGCTTACACATAAATATCCCATTATGTGATTAAACTGTTTTGTGACTCAGGAATGCGAAACAGTTATATTCACAGCAGGGGGCAGTGCTATATGCACATTGATAGTTTAACTGTATCAGACATTTTAGTCCCAAGGACTCTTAAAGGCCAAATGTACAAACTGAAAATGGATTTTCACTCGATCAGAGACGGTAGGTGCCTTTTAACTTGCATCAGTGAGAACAGTTGCACTTTTAAATCAAAATTGATCTCAAGAAGCAATTGCACTTCAGCCACTAAAGTATTTTGCATATATTTATAAGAATGTCGCAATGTGATGTTAGCTTCTTATATGCAATGGAAACGGTCAGTTAGCATAAGACACTGTTTATCTATGCTGGAAACATTCCCACCACAAATCAGGGAGATACAGCCATTCACTGCTTGCAAACAGCCCTTAAAACAAATGATGAAGGACTGCAGCACAAAAGTGGTTATGTAATGAAATCCAGCACATGATTGTAGCTGTGATGTCTAGGATGTTTTGAGAGTTTAAAGCACAATAGCTGAGGAATTCTGGGAATTGAAGTCCATACACCTTAAAATATGAAAACAACAACATTTGTTTAGATTTTCTGAAAAGCAACATCCCTTGAGTTTAAAAGAAAAAAACAGGCCTATTTTATACATGGAACTTTAAAAACTTCAAATAACAATGCTATTATTATTATTATTATTATTATTATTATTATTATTATTATTATTATTATTTGTGGTTGGCTCTGGCCCAGCTCCTGCCCCAGGGAATGGGGAGGTGGATGCAGGGGAAAATTCAACGTATCACAGGCCTGTGTTATTGCTGACAGAATCAGTTCAGAGTTTAGTTTCCTCGGACGAAGAAGAAGGTGGGAGTGACTCGGCAGGGGAGGGCTTGGCACACAGCCCAGGCAGTCAATCTCCCTTATCTTCCATTGATTCAGATGATGACGTTTTGGACCCATGCAAGCACAGAATTATGCATAGAAGAGACCAAGTAAGAACATATTACAGGAAATAAGGGAGCCCACCTGTATTTGGGTGGGACTCCAGTAATTAGGGCTGCTGCTATAAATAGCAGCATGTGGGTTTGGTCGTTGTAGAAGAATATCTGATTGGAGTTCGTCAGGAATCTTGTGTTGCTGGACTTTGTTGCTTTTTCACGCCTTTGAAACCAAAGCAGAGCAAAGTGTGTGTGTGTCTCACTTCGTTGGAAGAAGAAGGGGTGTTAAGTTTCTTCACAGCTGCTACCTAAGTACTTAATGACTGCTTAAGGGAAATTGTACAGACTACCCGGTTGTTTTGGGAAGAGTGCTCTTTGCAATACAAAAAGGGTGATTTGTTTATTTTGAATTTTGTGATAAAGAACATTGTTTTGAATTTTCAAACGTGTGTGTGTGTGTCTGAAATTTGTACCCTTGAATTTTCGGGAGGCTCCTATCAGAGAGGCCGCCAGAACAATTATTAATTAGATTTGTATGCCGCCCCTCTCCGAAGACTCGGAGTGGCTCACAACAACAAAACACAATACAAATCCAATGATTAAAAAACCATTTAAAACCATTTAAAACATACACCACACTGACTAAGTTTTAATAGATGTCATAAATCTTTCTAAGCATAATGAACCACTTTACAAAATTTTAGTCATCACACTGGAAAACAATGGGCAGATCTGGGAAAGGTGCAAAACAACAATAATTACAGGGACACAGCAGATCTATATGAAGAAATGTAAACATGCACTGAAGGGCAATAGTCATCCATTGTTTCATAGTACCTGGTATTTGTGGTGTTCTGTCTTTGGTTCAGGATGGAGTATATAAAAGACCAAAATGAGTAGCTATTGATAGCCTGATCCTCCTTATTTTGTTCAGTCCTCTTTTAAGCCATCTAAACTGGGGGGCCATAATCACACCCAAAGGCACCAAATTATACTTTAGCTAGCCATTGTGTATATAATTGTTTTCTGCATTTAGTTTTGAAATGAATGTCTAACCAAGGTCCCTAAAGTCTTCACCTCATTGACATCTTTATGAAGTTTCTAGTTGTTTGTCCATCTCAATTATGAAAATAATTTAATAAATACCACATTATTAGTAGTATGAATAAGAATAATAGTAATAATAATTGTGTGGCCATCAATAATAGCAAGTTGTCACATCGATTCTTGGGGAATTGATGACCACTTTAGACTCATCCTCGTCTAACCATGATTAATTTCATTATTATTATTTTTAGATTTATAAGCTTCCCCTCTCCTGATGGACTCAGGGCGGCATACAACAATGAGATTTAACAATAACAATAGAGTTGGGAGGGGCCTTGTAGGTCTTCTAGTCCACCCCCCTGCCTAGGCAGGAAACCCTACACTACTTCAGACAGATGGTTATCCAACATCTTCTTAAAAATTCCAGTCTTGGAGCATTCATAACTTCTGGAGGCAAGCTATTCCACTGATTAATTGTTCAAACTGTCACTATGTTGGCTTTTTTGGCAGCTGCTACACACTGCTGACTCATATTTAAATGGTTGTCCACTAGGACTCCAAGATCCCTCTCACAGTTACTATTTAAATGACCTTTTCCCCCAAGAATTCAAGATAGCTCATAACAGTGATTCTTAACCTGTGGTCTACAATTGACAAGGTCTACTGTCCTCACAGGGGGTCTGCAAAAGCTTGAAGAAATGTTATGACTTAAATCTTAAGTCTTGGTGGTCTATGGTCATGGTCAATGGCACAAAATGTATTTAAAGGGGGTCCATGGTGAAGAAAAGGTTGAGATTCACTGGCTCATGGCATTTCCCTCCCTTTAGCTGTATAGCAATAACCTTGTAGACAAAGGCTTCTTTCAGACTAACCTCCTTCCCTCATATACACATTATACCTTTATAAGGAAGTAATGCAGATATACCCCAGCTCCAGACACCTTTCCCCTTGAAATTTTAAATCAGCTTTGTCAGCTTTGATATTAAACACCATAGTGTGGTGTTTACTGGATGTTTATAGATTTACAGATTCACACATCTAATCCATGCATTGTTTTGCTGACTCTGTTATATGGCTTTACTGAGATATTCAGTAAAGAACCAATTATGTTGGTTTCCTGACATAACTGTATTGTTCAGAGTACCTTAGCAACGCCAGAGAGTAGATTGTGTCTCTTGCAAAATTTCTGGAAACACATAGAGGAGCTAACCGAAGGACCTATTTAACCAGCATAATTAGCTGTGAGACCTAGCAGCACTTGAAGACTTTGATTCAACAGGTTTGGTCCTGGTTGGCATTTAGATGCAAGGCTACATGAAAATATCAGGGTTTTAGGCTAGAGTAGGAGGTCAAACAACATAGGAGGAAAAAGCAATTACTTTTTATGTACTATTGCCAAAAATCTGTACAAATGTGTCCATGAAATGTGTCAAGATGAACATTAAGGAGACTATCTTATTAATTAGCCTTTCAAAAAGCACCAGGGCATCAGCCTCTCTCTTCTATCACAATCCATGGCTTGGAAGGAATTTGTTTCAAACAAATGAAAGAAAAGAGTAATTACAAATGAGATGGGAACTTAATCAAAATTGAAAACCAACATGGACTTAGGGGTTCAGGTGGGCTTGTTTCTCACGTACCTGCCTCCCAGCTGCGTGTCAAAAGCCCTGCCTGTGCTGCTCGAGGAGGTAGCCGGGTTGGCGGTGGAGTTCCCCAGACTTATTGTCTTGGGGGACTTCAACCTGCCGTCACTCGGCGAAGCCTCTGGACTGGCACAGGAGTTCATGGCCACCATGACAGCCATGGACCTGACTCAAGTAATACAGGGTCCGACTCACGAGGGAGGGCATGCACCCGACATGGTACAGTATTCCTCTCTGAGCAATTGAGCAATGGTCTGAGACTAAGGGGCTTAGAAGTATTGCCTTTGTCATGGTCAGACCATTTTCTACTACGGCTTGATTTCCTGGCTCCAATCCTTCCCCGCAGGGAGGCGGAACCAATTAAGATGTTCCGCCCCAGACGCCTGATGGACCCAGAGGGCTTTCAGACGGTGCTTGGGGTTATTCCAGATGCACTCGTCCACAGTTTGGCGGAGTCTCTTGCGGAAACCTGGAACAAGGCTGCAGCGGAGGCTCTTGATCGGATTGCGCCTTTGCGACCTCTCCATGGCGCTAGACCCCGTAGAGCTCCATGGTTCAACGAGGAGCTCTGGGAGTTGAAATGCCAGAAGAGACGTCTAGAGAAGCGATGGAGGAAGAGTAAGTCTGAATCCGATCGGACACTTGTAAGAGCTTTTATTAAGACTTACAAAGTGGCGCTCAAGGCGGCAGGATGCGCCTATCATGCCGCCTTGATTGCATCAGCGGAATCCCGTCCGGCCGCTCTGTTTAGGGTGACCCGCTCCCTTCTTAACCAGGGGGGAGTTGGGGAGCCCTTACAGAGTAGTGCCGAGGATTTTAACACGAGTGCCTGGCCTCTCCTCGCCTCAAAGAGATAAAATTTCCATACATATTTACTATTACTGAACATCCAAAATATACTATTTAATTCTATGTATGTATGTCATATGTGTACATACTTATTACACACAGGCACACAAAAATATACATTATCTACTATATAAACGGTATGTATATGTACACACACACATGCACACACAGCTCTTCTAAAATTATACACATTCAACCTCATTTATTGCAATAGGAAAAACATACCCAGAGCCCAGAAGGGAAAAAAAGAAAAAAAATTCAATTTTTTCCCACCGGTTCTGTGTACCTGACCAAAATTTTTCTCCCAGTTCTGTGAACCTGACCATACCCGTAGGAGCCCAACACTGAGTTTACAGACTTAACATATAGCCCCATCATGGCTCTTATGTCCTACATCTCTGTCCTCTTTATCTGGTAATGTACAGATTCCTTCAAGTCAAATTTCAACGCAGGGAATTTTATAGACATTTATTTTTGACAACAACATGAAAATATCATTGTCTGTCTGGTTGTCTTTCCACTGCTTCTGATGGCCTTCCAACCAAATATTCAATGCTTCTTAGTTTTTCAAGTTCAATTAAGGTCAACCAGCTATTGCCGCTTCACTGACTATTTCTGATGTAGCTTTTGTTAATTTTATTCTCTCTTTCAGTCACTCTTCTTTTTTCTTGTCATGTAGTTTTTCTTGTTTCAGGGAAGAGGCAGATCAGTCTTGCTAGTGGTCTGAATGGGGAAGAGCTTTTCAAATTAATCTGAACCCAGAAATTATCCACTGCCTATGCTAAATCATAGTTTTGCCTAAATTCAGCTGTTGACACGCATCAAGCCGGTATTGCCATAATCTTGCTGAAAATTTAATAAATAGTAAAAGAGTTATTTCAATAGCCAATGGATATTATGAAAGTTTCCAAAGATGGCCATTCTGAAAACGTCACACAGCATTCATAAGAATGGAAACAGAATATTGTGAGGCTGAAGATAAAAATGACTAATCAGAAAGACTGCTTTAGACTAGGAAGGCAATACAGAAGGAACAGTAAACCCAAATGGAAGATCATACTCATAAAAAGATCCATTAGGAAAAATCCTCACAGCTAGGTCATCTTAAAATAGAACATTTACTTCTGGAACACTGAGCATCATACTTTGATAGGAAATTGATATTAAAATATGGGATGTTCTGGGAAAATGTCACTTAACAAACATTACAGGATGCTACACAATCCCTAGAACAGTCAAAGAGACCCATCAGGTCACATTTCTCCACAATCCTTCCAGACTAGAACCAATCTCATTTCTTGCAACAATCTGGGCTGCTAGAATACAATAGATTACTCAGACAACAATGTCACTAGGCAGTTGGACAAAGAAGGCAAGGTATAATTAGGCAACTCTTGCTGATCTCCATGGGAACAATCCTGACTAAAACACTATGTATAAGAAAGCACTCTAGATCTCTGTTGTACTCTTGACTTTAGTAAATCTTTGGTGATTTCTTTTGTAAACAAAGGGGAATTCATTGCAGGTAAAATCCTAACTTTTCCGGTCAAAGCAAGGATAAGGAAGTAGAGGTCAAATGTTTGTTAGGACAACAGGGCTTAGATATTTCAAGTAGTAATACCATAAATGCAGTAATGGGCAGCCAAAATTTTTACTGCCACACTGTGGGTGTGGCTTATTTTGTCGGTGTGGTTTGATGGTCATGTGACTGGGCAGGAGTGACTTGCCGGCCATGTGATCAGGTGGGAGTGGCTTGAATGGTCATTATCATTCAAGTGAACTGTTAAGTCCTCGACTTACAACCTCACCAGTGTCGCTCTCTGGGGTGACAATTTGCTTCCCGCGCTCTCCTTCCTGGGTCACCCCCTGCCTCAGGCTGGGTAGCTAGGTGAATGGCTGCCAATCAGCTGTTTAGAAAAGAGGGGGAGGAAATGGCCCCCCTGCAACTCCTGCTGGTGCTGGTCTCCCTGCCGCTTTCTGAGGAGGAGGAAGATGGGAGGGGGGATGGTCATCTGGAGCTGGGCATACAGCTTCATTTCCGCTGGTGGACTGCCTTCCACCCCGTCTTGCCTGCTGCCCACCCCTGCATATATGTGAGACAATTGCTTGGAAAATGAAAATAAACATTTTGTTTTCTGCTAGGG
This sequence comes from Erythrolamprus reginae, assembly GCF_031021105.1. Taxonomy (NCBI): domain Eukaryota; kingdom Metazoa; phylum Chordata; class Lepidosauria; order Squamata; family Dipsadidae; genus Erythrolamprus; species Erythrolamprus reginae. The sequence goes on from NC_091950.1 coordinate 48,088,487, forward strand.
TCTCGGCAATCTGACCTGCTAAAACCGCCATTCTCAGAATATTGGGGAAAGCTCATGATAATTAAAACCATTTACCTTTTGAGAGGGTGAAGATTATTGCTATTAGTGAACAAAAATCCTCTGATTCACTTCAAAGAATCAAAATGAGCTTATACCTTCTCTCCTCGTTTTTGTTGAATGAGTATTTGCATTGCAGTTTATTCCTCCTCTGCCCTCCCCCAGTTTTTCAGCATAGTGACAATTGAAATAACAAGTAGTGGTTAGTGTCTGCCTTGGAAGACAATGAACTGGATACCACATTGGTGATTTGGACAGAATAAGGAATTTTGCTTAGTAACCACTCCCCCCAAAAAGCCCTCACCCAGTGTGGCCCCATCATGCAAATAGCATTGCTCAAGAGCATGAACATTTTTTTTTAAAAAAAGCTGTAACTTGCCAAACACTGACATTCTCCAGATATTGTTTATTTATGTACTGGTAGTTGTTTATAAGCCACCCCTACTTTGACAGGCACAGGCTGTTTTATACAGCACAAATAAAAACAGAAAAGATGAACAACTGAAAATTATACTACCAAATTATACTACCAATAAACCAGATTAATATATCACAAAACTCACCAGCATAGACACAGTAGGCAAGAAAATAAATATAAATATGTCTCTCTTTCTTTCTTTCTTTCTTTCTTTCTTTCTTTCTTTCTTTCTTTCTTTGATTGATTGGATTTATATACCGCTCCTCTCCTATAACATTTCTAAAGATAGCCCAGGTGCACTTATCTACTCTGTTTCCCTGAAAATAAGTTACCCCCGAAAGTAAGATGTAGGAAACATTTCGTTTTGCAGCATTCCTGAACAGAACATATATAATACTGCTGTCCATAAATTGCATCCCAAAACGCTGCATCAATTGGATTTATAACACATCTAACACACATCCAACATGCGTTTTTGCTGCAGCAAGATAGAGAATACAATTCATTGGGGGGGGGGGAAAGACATCCCCTGAAAATAAGACGTAGCTAGTGATGGGCGAACCCAACGGTGTTTGAGTTCCGCAAGCTCGGACGAACTTTACGCACAATTCAGCCGAACCCGAACCAAACCCGAACCCGAATGGGGAATCCCACCAAGAGATTCCGGGGGCGGAGCTTTGACATTACGTATACTGGCAGGTTGCTAAGGATGCCAAGGTGATCACATAAACATGTTTATTTTTAGGTGAAATGACCGCCCTTTGCTTGTAGCGCCGCTGCAGCGTCCTTTTTCGTAAAAATAACAATGTTTATTTTTATGTGAAGACCTCCCTTTGAAGGAGCTGGGGAATCCCTCCCACAGGGGCAGAGCTTTGACGTCACCAGCAGGTTGCTAAGGACACCAAGGTGATCACTTCCTGGATTCTATGTCAAAGCTCCGAACGCTGAACACAACCCCGAAGTTTCAAAAAATTTCGGGTTCATGTTTGGCATACCAAACACCACAAAATTTGGTACCGACCCGAATTGTGCGAGTTCGGTTTGCCCATCACTAGGCGTAGCACATCTTTGGGAGCAAAAATTAGTATAAGATGCTGTGTTGTTTTCAGGGAAAGACGGTAGCTGAAAGCTTGCCAAAACAGGATTGGGTTTTTTCAGCTTGTGAGAAAAGTGAAGAAGGTAGAGGCACTCTATACACCTGGGAGCAAGTGCCAGTTGTATAAAATGGGAATCATCAACAAGAGGGCACAGCTCCAGCACCCCACCCACCTCATATCAGTCCACAAAAGTTGAAGACCTTCTAAAGATCCTTTTTGTATGAATACACAAGGCAGACCAAGTCTGGGTGGAAGATACAGTTTATAAGAACACAAATTCCAAGCCATACCTGTTGAATGACAAGTCCCATCTTCTCGAAACATAGGGATTTGTTGGCGGGAATAATGCACATTGGTTTCCTGTAGGAGGATGCCAACTTGAAAAGGCCTGTTCTACAGTAGTAGAAAGCCCAAGTAGTTATCTGAATAACTGAACATTCAAAGAAATAGCAGGCCACATAGAGACTGAAGGTGGATAATACAGCAATAGGAATTTGAAGCAGCAGCATTTTAAGTGAAGAGAAATAAAGGGAGAATTGCTTTTGTATAGGATAAAGCAATTTTTTTTTGTAGACAGAAAAAACATTTTGGGTTAAGTGTTATTTCTTAGTGTCTAGATCCAGAAGGCAGGTTTGTTTACCAAAATGGATGTTTTGTTTCTTTGTTTATAGAAGTACAGCCTGTTTGAAGGAAAGTATAGATGCTTTTCAGCAGCTGCTAATGCAAAAATGTATGTATAGTCCTTGGGGGTATTATGAAAAAAGATTAGGAATCACATGCCAGCTATGAGACATAGGTTGCTGGTGTTTGTTCATTCTTGCTTAGCATCAAGGCTGAATTTTACAATAAAGGGAAAAAAAACCCATTAGATTAGATTCGATAACCATTTTCTTTGCTCAACCCTCTTCCCTGCACCTGAGTACATAAACAGCTGAAATGTATCTTCCAATAAAACTTTCCTTTTCATTAGCACATCTTAAAGCCAAGCAGTCCCTGGGATCTGACTTGAAATGAAAATTGATTTCTTCACACATTGCTGTCACAACATGAACAGCCCTGGAGGAGTTGAATGAGGTCATATTGGCACATCTATTCACTGCACACCTTTCCTCTCTAAAGCTAGATTAATAGCTCGCTGTTTATTCTCAGGGCCTGCATTGACACTAGGAGCATATTTATAGCTAGCCTATTATAAGGTGACCTGGACATTTATTAAAGTCTTCAACTGGTCTATGAAGCTTGTGCCCTTCCAGTTTGAAAGCAGACCACCGATTCAAAAATGCTACAAAATCTGGAAGTTTTTGTTGTGAGCCGCTCCGAGTCCTCAGAGAGGGACGGCACACAAATCTAATAAATAATAATAATAATAATAATAATAATAATAATAATAATAATAAAGAATTAGCATGGCTACCAGGCCCTTGTTTGATTACTCCTCAGTGAATAAATATTAGTTGTTATCTGTTCTCTCCCAATAAGATGTCCATTGATTGTCCCACTTGGGAGTATGCATCACTCTCTACAATGGAATGTAGCCAGTAGTGGGTTCTACTTACCTTTGCTACCTGTTTTGGAATGGAAGCACACACGCAACACTTCTGCACATGTGCAGAGTGTTTTTTGGATGACGTTCGGGCAGGCGGGTGGAGCCTCCCGCCACTGCTACAGGTTCATCGTACCAAGTCGAACCGGTAGCAACCACCACTGAATGTAGCACAGAATCATTGCATGAACCCAGGATCAATTTTTCTGATCACTACATGTTGCTAGAAAGAAAATTGGGATCCCTCTATCTATCTAATATAGAAAATCTTCTATAGAGATTTTCAATCATCCAGATCTTGGTAGTCCCAAAAGTGTTTTTCAAAAAGTAACTGGACTTTCTTTCTTTCTTTTTTCTTGAAAACATTTTACTTCTTATCCATGAATAAGAAGCAAAACATTTTCAATAATGTTTCAGTTGCCTTTTAGAAAGCACCTTTGGGACAATCTATCTAACATGGTAAGTTTCGAGCTTTCAGAGTGTCTCTTGTAAAAGCCTAAACTCTGAAGAATTGTAAACTGTCTCAATATTGCATGCAAATTCTTAATTTAGTCCAGGTTTGTTTCAGATTATGCTCCAAATGCAGAAGATACAGTTACCTTGTCGCAGCTAAACCGGTTGGCAACCCATCTGGTATTCTGTGTAAGCCATTTGTGTTTTACAAATGAAAACAATAAATGACATATCAAAAGGCAACATATAATATTCAGTGGAGAAATTTATTCTCAGCACTGTTTTTACTATAGTTTTATGTTTTAGCACTTTTATTATCTTGTCTTATATTGTGGGTTTTAATGGATTGCAATTGTTATGAATGTAAGCCTCACTGAGTATCATCTGGAGCCAAAAAAGGCAGACCAAAGTTGAAAAATAGGTATTTTAAAAAATTATAGCTAATTCTACTTTTGCATGGAATTATGTACAAAGGGCTCTTTAACAGATATAAAAGATACCATCTCCTTCAAACCAAGCTTAATTCCTGTTTACCTATGAATTGATAAACCTTTGATAAACCTAACCTTTATTGAGCAAGAATCTGCTAAATCTATCCTTAGTGGAAAAATACTTTCAGATTTGAGAATAATGTAGCTGTTTTCTTTCTTTTGTTTTCAATCATGTCCAATTCTTGGAGACTGCCTGATCAAATCCCTGCAGTTTTCTTGAGAAGGTTTTTCAGAAGTGCTTTTCCATTGCTTCCTTTTGAAGGCTGAATGAATATGACTGAGCCAAGGCACTGTTGTGGTTAGCTCTGGCCCAGCTCCTGCCCCAAGGACTGAGGATGTGGGGGAGACATCCACATGCTGCAGGCCTGTTTTGCCCCCCCCCCCCGGTGGAATCTGCTGATGAAGGCTCCTCTGACCAAGAAGACATGAGTGACAGGGAGAAGGAGAGTATGGCAGACAGCTCAGAAGGAGATCAATTATCTAGCTCCTCCTTGGATTCAGAACAAGAGTTAATGGTGCAGCCACGCATGCAGAGAGGGATGCATAGGCAACAACAACTGAGAGATTATTATCAAAGAAAATGAGGCCACCTGTGGTTGGGTGGGGCTGTGGTAATTAGTGAGGCTGCTATAAATAGCAGCCTGTGGGTTTGGCCATTGTGGAGGATTATCTGATCCTTGTATTTCGTGCCTGCTTTGCTGACTTTGACCTTTGTGTGCTGATTTTCCCCCGCTTTGAAATTAAACCAGAGCAAAGTGTGTTTCACTCTGTGAAAGAAGAAGGACTGTGAATTACCTCACAGCTGCACGCTAAGTATCACAGAACTGATAAGGGACTTGTACAAATTACCAGTTTGGTTGGAGACGAGTGCTCTTTGCTATACCAAAAGGGGGCTTAGTTTAAGTGAATTTTCATTATAAAGAACATTGTTTTGAATTTTCAAACGTATGTCTTACTTTCGGGGAAACACGGGGGTATTGCCGGGGGGGTAGCCCGATGACGTCGCTTCCAAGCTCCCCGCGTGCCCCTCGCCTTCGCCTCGCCGCCACCGCCTCTTCCCCGGCTTGGCAAAGTGAAGGACGGCGCTGGTCCAAAGCGAGCCGAGCGGGCGGCGGCTTGCAGCGAAGGCGCTCGTCCCAGCAACTGAGTCCTGCCGAGGCTCGGCTGCAAGCGGCCAGCGAGGCCGACCAGCTCCGAGGCGAGCGGCCGGAGCTGTGCCCTCCTTCGCCCGCCTCCTTTCCGGCAGGCAGGTGGGGCTGCCCAAATGCGCAGAGTGGCTCCTCCCCTCCAGACACACGCTTCCCCGACACGCGTCTGTGGCTCCACGCGTGCATGCCGCTTGGAGCCCTGAGGTTGAACTTGGAAAAGGGCTCACGAGGCTCCTGTCCCGCGGCTGCCCTTCTGGACTCTGGGGAGATGCCTTCGGGAACGCGACCCTTTCAATTTTTTTCCAATGTAAGACATACCCTGAAAATAAAACATAGTGGGGCTTTTGGGGGTAAAAAGAAAGTAAGACACTGTCCTACTTTCGGGGAAACACGGTAATAACATCATACATCCCTTGGACTCACCTTTTTAGACTGGATGATATCTATATGAACTTGGCTTAATTGATTAATTAACTGACTAGTTGAAATATCTTCTACCTATATTTTTATTTTTATTACTTATATTTATCTATTTTTAATAATTAATATTTTTAATAATATGAACTGTTAGTTTTATATTAACTCTTTTTAATTAAATTATTGTGGGGATTTTTAAGTGGATGGGAGGATGGTAGTGATGGCATGAATGAATGGGACTATTTTAGTAATTATTGGAATGAATGGAATACTGTGAATGAGGAAATAATAAGGAAATAAATAATAATAACATATTGATAAAATTGAACGGGTCCAAAGATGGGCTACAAGGTCTTAAGCATAAAACCTATCAGGAAAGACTTAATGAATTCAATATGTATAGTCTGGAGGACAGAAGGGAAAGGGGGGACATGATTGAAACATTTAAATATGTTAAAGGGTTAAATAAGGTTCGGGAGGGAAGTGTTTTCAATAGGAAAGTGAATACAAGAACAAGGGGGCACAATCTGAGGTTAATTGGGGGAAAGATTAGAAGTAACGTGAGAAAATATTATTTTACTGAAAGAGTAGTAGATGCTTGGAACAAACTTCCAGCAGACCTGGTTGGTAAATCCACAGTGACTGAATTTAAACATGCCTGAGATAAATATATATCCATCCTAAGATAAAATACAAGAAATAGTATAAGGGCAGACTAGATGGACCATGAGGTCGTTTTCTACCGTCAATCTTCTATGTTTCTAATGTTTTAAAGAGCTACCCTCAGCTATCATTTTCCTTTTGGCTAAATTCCTCCAAGTGCACTCTGACAATTTCCACTTGACAGAACATTTTTTCACTCTTGCTTCCCTTCTGAGACGGCAGAAAAGAATGGAAGCCAACTGTGTGTATTGTATGTTGCTGCTCACGGCAGGTGCTGTGAGGCTAATCGTACCAGTGCCGCCACTTGCGGAAGGATGCCACAAAGCTCAAGGTAGTGGCATTGGTCCTGTGAGTGGCAGCAGTAGCACAATGCACCATGCAGCCTAACCTGAGCAGATACGGGGCACATGGGGCAACTCCACCTCCCACCCCCAACCTAGCTTATTTTTTGCGCATTATTATTATTATTATTATTATTATTATTATTATTACTTTTTATTAGATTTGTATGCCACCCCTCTCCAAAGACTCGGGGCGGCTCACAACAGCAATAAAAAACAGTATAATAATGAAACAAATCTAATAATAAAATTACATAAAAAACCCCCAACAATTAAAAAACCATGCAACACATACATACCAAACATAAAATATAAGAAAGCCTGGGGGATATGTCTTAGTTCCCCCATGCCTGGAGATATATGTGGGTCTTGAGTAACTTGTGAAAGACAAGGAAGGTGGGGGCCGTTCTAATCTCCGGGGGGAGTTGATTCCAGAGGGCTAGGGCCACCACAGAGAAGGCTCTTCCCCTGGGGCCCGCCAAATGACATTGTTTGGTCGATGGGACCCGGAGAAGGCCAACTCTGTGGGACCTTATCGGCCGCTGGGATTCGTGTGGTAGAAGGCGGTTCCGGAGGTATTCTGGTCCAATGCCATCAAGGGCTTTAAAGGTCATTACCAACACTTTGAATTGTTACCCCACCTCATACAACCATATGATGGGGAGGGTTTAACTAGGGCTTATTTTGGGGGGTAGGGCCAGAATACCTGTGGGACCGCCTTCTGCCGCATGAATCCCAGCAACCGATTAGGTCTCACAGAGTTGGCCTTATCCAGGTCCCATTAACTAGACAATGTCGTTTGGTGGGGCCTAGGGGAAGAACCTTCTCTGTGGGGCTGTGGCCCTCTGGAGTCAGCTCCCCCCAGAGATTCATACTGCCCCCACCCTCCCTGCCTTCTGTAAAAATTAAAAGACCTGTCTGTACCACCAGGCTTGGGGCCATTAGACTCTAGTCCCCTGGCCGAAAAATGTAGTATGTTTAGCATTGTGAATGGGAATGATTTTAAATGATATTAGAGTTTTAAAGTTTTTTAGTGAAATTAATTGGATTTTTAGATTTGTTCATTGTATATTGTTTGTTATGTTGTGAGCCGCCCCGAGTCCTAAGAGAGCATACAGCATACAAATCAAATAGATAGATAGATAGATAGATAGACAGATGATAGATAGACAGACAGATGATAGATAGATAGATAGATGATAGATAGACAGACAGATGATAGATAGATAGATAGATAGATAGATAGATAGATAGATAGATAGATAGACAGATGATAGATAGATAGACAGATGATAGATAGATAGATGATAGATAGATAGATGATAGATAGATAGATAGATAGATAGATAGATAGATAGATAGATAGATAGATAGATAGATAGATAGATAGATAGATAGATATTAGGCGCATGTGTGAAAATCAGGCTAGGGCTTGTTTTCAGAGTAAGTTGTATTTTGGGGAAAACATGGATACTATAAAAAAGATGCATTGTTTTATTGTCCTGTGTTCTTAGGACCGAAAAGCAAAGCTCCTTCATTAGGCTCCTATAATAACATCTCTGACTATTTTTATGTGTGTTTGCATCCCTTACGTTGAAACTATGAAGGCAAGATGCAGAATGAAATTGACTGACGTAATGAAATTAACAACTACTTACAGTCTCTGAAAAGTTAATTACTACCAGCAAATGATAGTAATCAACACATTCTGAAGGACACGGCAGCTAAAAAGCAATTAAGCAGTTTGCAGAGAAACATGTTATAAAAAGAACAGGGCTGGAGGGCTTTCTCGCCTTTGAAAGGCGATGTGAGCACTCCAAAGCAATCTTTTTCCCACCAAGTACCCACCAGACATATTGCGTTGCAATTTCTATTGTTTGCCAGTGCGATTTCTATCGTTTTCCAGTGCAATCACCCTAAACCTGCAATTCCCTTTGATTTAACTTGGTCTGGTTCTCAGTTCTCAGCCAAGGCCAGGGCTGGAAGGGCAGAGACATAGTAATAGGTGCTATTTTATACAAAACATGCAACGGTCTCCTGAATACTGTGGGGCCAGTGCTTACAGTATATACACACAGTAAGGCTTCAAAAATTTGCTGTACTGAGAACTGAAGGGTATATGATCCCTGAAGTGCTGAGGTCATTCAAGGTGACTAGCATTGTAAGTCTTTCCAGCTACCTTGTTGGAACTTGTGTTCTCGGAGGATTACATTTCTTAGAAGATTTCTCATTAGTGTTACTACTGTTGTTTTTCCAATGGGCTATTAACATTGTTGAAAAAAAGACAGGGTAGCCTACAGTGTTCCCTCTAATTTTTTGGGAGGGTGGGCAGAAAAGTATAGTGTCAGAGCAGCAGTCCCTTCGGGACTGGGCGGCACAGAAACAATAAATAAATAAATAAATAAATAAATGAATGAATGAATGAATGAATGAATGAATGAATAAATAAACAAATAAACAAACAAACAAACAAATAAAAAACCCACCCTGTTTTGCCTCAGAGAATTTCAAAATAAAATACTGTACTGTGTGTCTATAACAGTGAGCTCATAATAGGGCAACTCTATCAATATCAAAATGCCACTTAAATAGTTGAGCTAGTTTCAAACTAGATTTTGATTTTCTTTCTCTCTTCCTTACTCCCATTCTTTTTCTTTCTCTTTTCCTTCCTCTCTTTTTTCTACCTGTTTCTCTCTCTTCCTCTCTTCCTCTCTCTCTCCTTCCCTCTCACTCTTTCCCTCTCGGCTTCTGGGCAGGTTTGGAAAACTCTGAGTTGATGATGATTTTTAAGTGAGCGATTGCTCACTGCTCAGCTTAGAGGGAACTATGGTAGCCTAGCTGTTTCCTGTTAATACTCCACACACAGTGAGGAAAAAAAATACCGTATTTTTCAGAGTATAAGACACACCAGAGTATAAGACGCACCTTAGTTTTGGGGGAGGAAAATCGGGAAAAGAATCTTCTTCCCAGAAATTGATCTGGCTAGCGTCCTTAGTCTGGTCAGCTTCAGCACATTATTTTATCCCCTGGCTAGGGCTTAAAAAAAAACCTTATTCGGAGAGAGTAACAATGAAAGAGCTTGCAAGCCAATAAGAGCTGGGAACATTATTAGAACCTGGTTAGGACTGGAAAGAAATATTTAGACCAATGGAAAGTTAGGCCAATGGAAAAAAAACCCTTCAAAGACTTAGTGCTTGGAAAAAATTCTTCACAGAGAGAAACAATGAAAGAGCCTGCAAGGTAAAAGCTGGGAAGATAGTTAGCGGAAAGTTATACTCACAATATAAGACGCACCCAAATTATCAGCCTCTTTTAGGAAAAAGGTGCATCTTATACTCCAAAAAATATGGAAAATGAAACCATGGACCTTATGGTCATTCATTCCAGAGGTATAGTTTATGATTATGAATCAGTTTATAGAGAATAATGATATTCAGCAGTAAAGGAGGAGTAATTTTTCAATCCAATCCATATGGATTTAATCAACAACTTTAAATGGACAAGATATTTATTTTTGGTCTGCAGACAAAGTTTGTGCATTGAACTCCCTTAACAAATAACAATATCTAGGATAGCAATGTTCAAGATTTTTATCAACTTATGTAGCAGATTGAAAAAAAACCCTATAATTTTTTGATACAGCTACCTGAAAAATCTACAGATAACGTACAGAGGTTTTTAAAAAATCATTCTCTATTTTTCATACATAGGAATTCCTTGTCCGAAAGATACTAGATATGAAGCATTCATGTATGTATCTTGCTTAATAACTGTGCTTTTTAGCTAGAAATTAATATATGCTAAAATAGACATTTGAACTATTGAATTCATGTTTTACTTAATATGATGTCTCCAGAACTATCAAAGAAGTCTATCTATCAAAGAATCCCCCTAACTATAAAAGAATCCTACCTTTCCAGTGTATATCTATTCAATAAACTAGTGGGATATCCATATTTAAAGGTAGTTTTAGTGGCTGCTTCTTTGCCCTTTCATTTTAAAGATATTTTGCCCTTGAGTTCCTTATGCTTGTTTATCATGGCCATGGTGTTCCTAAATGATCCTTAGTGAAGCACTTGAACATTCTTATTTTATTGCATGTGGAATTGTAAAACTACTCTTAAAATCATAAATTAATGAGCAATTAATAAAGTGTCTGCTGATAACCTGGCAGAAAAAGGAATTAAAAATCACCAAACTGACAATTAAAAGCTGTCTTCAGAATATATAAGAAGTGATCCCGAGGTAATCAATAACATATTCACAGGTCTGATTATGCAATTGCATTTTATCTTTAAAAGAGCCTCTTTCTCCCTCTTTTTGAGAATGATCAGGACCACACTGGAATTGAATGAGTTTTCTACAGCATTGTTTGATGATGAAAGAAGGCTTTTATTTTAGACTAAAGGCTAACAAAGAATTAGTTAGTGGCATTGATCCAAAATAATATCTCATCTAAAGGATTGAGGAAGTGGAATAAATAGAATAGGGAGAGGGTAGAAACGCTAGTAGGATGTTCAGGCATATTGTTGTTTGCTAAAGACTGGAAAAATATTGGGGATATGCAGGGATTTAATGGGACTGTTTATGTAAATTCATTTGGTAAGACCCTTGAACTCTGTGGTTGTAGCCAGAGGAAATAATAATAACATGAAGAATTTCTTCCACCATCCAATCCAAACTTCAAGCAGCACAGGGGGAACTGAATCACTCATTTTCAAATTAATTAATTAAAATGTAAATCCTCCTCTCTGATCAAAGGAGGCTGCACAGACTTTGGTTGCTAAGCAGCTGTCCTTTGTCCAAAGTTATATTTGAATGCCCTTCTTGTGTCAGATGGATTTAGGAAAGCATTTTGACTCTGACTCTTCCTATGCTTCTCCAGTGCATTTACAGATCTCTGCCAATGATATTTCAGACTATTATTTGGCTTTCAGTGTGGAAAATGCTACCCTTTGCAGGATTAAGATGCAGAGGCAAGTTTCTTTGTTGAAAATCAAAAGGAAAGACAAAGAAAAGAAAAGCTCTAATATTTGGAGAAATCACTGCTTTTTCCCATGGGGATTAAACCTTCTACTCAGGAGAATCTGTTCCAGCATATCTGGCATACTTTGTGGGGGGGTGGGGGGGGGGTGTTCCCTCTGAAACTGTAAACGTGGCATAGTTTAAGAGCTGAAATGAGCAATGCAATTGCTTATGTAAAATCCCCAGGCATGAGCCATCTGCAACTCAACGTTCAAGTCCAGTTCATTTGCAATTGAGAGTTAGGCATATTCTCTTGATAATAAATGTAACTTCAGGTGCTGAACTTTGACTAAATTATTTCAACTCATTAAAAAAACTCTATAAAATATCCTAATATACCCTATAGAAATAAGTTCCTCATCTAAATATATGATATAATTAGGGCTATCTAATCTAAGCAGAAAAATCCAGCTATTCCTTAGGTATCAGTATAGATTTACAGCAGTCATTCAGATGACTGTAGCTAAGATCTGGTTGCCCCAACTTATCAAGTTCCTAGGAAACAATGAATATTTGCACCGATTTTGGGTGGAGGGAGATTTCAATTGTTTACTGGCACTGAAAAAGTGCTGCAGAACCTTTGCAAAATTTAATTAGAAATAAACATGTGTTTTTTTATGTAAGAAATGCAAAGTTGTTCAAATCTGAAGTTTTGCAAGTTTCAAGGACAAACTTTCAGCCAACAAAGTAGATCTAGAATCTTAATTCAAGTAGACAACAGTTACCTTGGCAAAGATGGCAAAAATTGACACCTTGGGTTAGAGAAAGGGCTTTGACAAATTCTGTTTCTACATCATTTTTTTGCAGGAAAATGAAAGAAATGAAATTTTGATTTTGAAATTTGATGATTAGCATTCTATGGAATTATAAAAATATAGACCATTGTGAATTTAAAGTAAGAGTTTGTAAATCTAAACTTGGAGTTGGATTAAAATTGTCCAGTATTCTTTGGTTCAATGATGTTTTTTGATGAATGGATAGACTGCTGCCTCACTAAAAAAATGAATTTATCCTTGCCTAGACCCACACACATATTGTCTTTTGTGAAGTTCTGACTGACCAAGAAAGATAGGGTCTAACAGGTGGCTAAATCTACAGCTCCACAACTTCTGCCCATTTCTTGTCTCCTAAACAGCATGTTAGCAAAGGCTACGAAGACAGGAAGGCAAGCAACTAACGACAAATAAAATAATAAAACAGGAAGATGACTCTTACTTAGCAAGTTGGCCAGCTTAAGTCAAGGTCATAGTTAGGTCAAGAAAAGGATATTGCATTGGAAATAGGGGGTGGCTTTTCTATTCATTGTGGAAGCCTTTGAGATGTTTTGTTGTGAAATCCCATTTTTCCTGGCTGCTACATATGCTTGCAGTGCAGTCTAAGGCCTTTACTAGGATGTCTTCCTTGCCAGATCATTCATATCTGTGCTTTGAAAGACCATCTTCTGTTTAAAAAAAAAAAAAAAATCCACTTGTATTTTTAAACAAACAAGAATATCTTTCCCATGGCTTAAAGTAGAAGGGAATGTATTTATTAGGCCAGTGATACATTTATTTTCATTTTATTTACTTTGTCAAGTACGTATTGGTAGTACAGTGTTCCCTCGATTTTCGCGGCTTCAAACTTCGCGAAACGCTATACCACGGTTTAAAAAAAATATTAATTAAATTTGGCGCGAGGGAGCGAAGGAGAAAGGCAGGCGGCAGGCTGGGCGTGAGGGTCCGGCTGGCTGGAAGGGAGCCTCCCCCTGACCCTCCCCCCCCCAAAGTTTTGCAGAGTGGCTGTTGCGCTGGCGGCACTGTGGCTGCTCCTGGGCTCGGGGGGTGAGTGGGAGCTGGATGAAGGGGAGCAGAGGCGGGCGAGGACAGCTGCCCGCTCCAGCGGAGAAGAGGCGTGAGCTTGAGGGGTGAGCCAAGGGGGAGATGCTGGGGGAAGGGAAGCCTTAGGGCAGCAGGACACGGGACTGCCTCCCGCCGCCTCTTTTCCTTCCCGCCCCCTTCTCGCTTTGTGTGCGTGTGTGTGTGCGCGCAGGGAAACGGGAGGCTCTGGAACGGGAGGCTCTGGAGTGGCTAAGCAACTTTTCCCCTCTGAAACTACAGAGTTAGCCACTGTTGCTAAAGTCGTATTTTCTACAGTCAAGTTTGGAGCAGTTTGAGTTTGTATCTGTTGCGTGCTTGTGTATTGTTGTGGTTGAAGCTGAAGTAGTCATAGGCAAGAACAATGTTCTAGCAGATGATTTTATGAGCTATGCTTAGGTCGTTTAGTTTAGTTTATTTAGATTTGTATGCCACCCCTCTCCGAAGACTCGGGGCGGCTAACAACAATGAAGAAAACAATGTAACAAATCTAATATTAAAAAGTAATCTAAAAATCCCCAATTTAAGAGACCAATCATACCAACAAACATACCATGTATAAATTCTATAAGCCTAGGGGGAAGGGAGAAAAAACTTTCAATTCCCCCATGCCTGACAACAGAGGTGGGTTTTAAGGAGCTTGCGAAAGGCAAGGAGGGTGGGGGCAACTCTGATATCTGGGGGGAGCTGGTTCCAGAGGCTCAGGGCCACCACAGAGAAGGCTCTTTTCCTGGGTCCCGCCAAATGACATTGTTTAGTCGACGGGACCCGGAGAAGGCCAACTCTGTGGGACCTAACCAGTCACTGGGATTTGTGCGGCAGAAGGCGGTCCCGGAGATATTCTGGTCCAATGCCATGAAGGGCTTTATAGGTCATAACCAACACTTTGAATTGTGACCGGAAATTGATCGGCAACCAATGCAGACTGCGGAGTGTTGGTGTTTGAGGCAACATGGTTCTAAGCTTTTTAGGCCTAGGATTTCAAGTCTGGTTGTGTAAAATATTCTGTTGCGAGTAGAGGGCTCTTCTTGCGGAGCATTCCTTATCCCTGGAAGGAAATTTATTTAATTTTCACATTTGTACCCGCCCACAATCTAAAGGCTTTTATTAATTTGCATTTGGAGCCTTGGATTCATTGGTCTACAAACCCTTCGCATTTCGCCTCTTGCTTCGTCCAGATCCTATTCTTCTTTGGGGCTTTCCAAGGTTGGAATTTTCTGGATTTGGAAACAGTTTTCCAGTGGGACTGGGGTATAAACTGATGCCAAATTCCTCTCTCTGAAATCAGGTCTCTAACCCCAGAGAGAAATTGGTCAATCCCACAGTGCCTGTGTTGCAGATTAAATACTCAATCTGAAAATACTGGCAGCACTTATAATTATGTTTGATTTAACCAAACATAGCCTTAGCTGGAATCCACAATTAGTCTTTCTCCATCTACATCCATGTTGCTTAGCCTACATTGATGAATGCAAGCAGATATGCTTTTTCTCTCCTTGCACGCATCATGCATTCGATTTTCAGTCAACTCTTCCCACTCATGTCAGGAGGTACTGAATTGATATTCGAAATAGCTTTGGTCAGAAGGGGAGATCTGAATCACTGTATGAATCAGGCCTTTTATTCCTTAGTGAGGAAGAATTGAGTTCATGCAGAATAATACTGTTCAGCTCCTCAGTAAGAAAAGAAGCAAGAGAAATTAGAATGTTCCTTTCAATCATGCCTAGTCCTGGGCAAGACCCCCTGGGCAAGTCCCTCAGTTTTCTTGCCAGGATTTTTCAGGAATGGTTTGCCATTCCTTCCTTCCTTCCTTCCTAGGGCTTAGAGAAAGCACCTGGCCCAAGGTTACTAAACTGATTTCATGCCTTAGACTAGAACTCACCATCTCCCCATTTCTAACCTGATGTCTTTATCATAACACAAGACTGACATTCGTTGTTGCGTACCAACTATTTACAGATGATCAGCAGAGGCCAGAGGAAGGCAGCATACAAATGTAATCAATCAATCAATCAATCAATCCATCCAAAACCCCTCCAAAGTGCACATATTTTACATCAATGTGGGGTACATTAATGCCTACTGTTCTGCTTTGGGCCTAACTGGATCAAGACAAAGGAGAACCCACTCTTAAAGATTTCAAATCAAACACATTTATATTTCAAAATGATTTGTACAAACAAGGTCTCTTATTCCATGTTGGCAGAGTTCCCGATCAAATTGCTTAATAGATATCGTATGGCTGCATTTGAGAGCCAAAGCAAATTTAGACATTCTTCAGTGATATAATGTTTGCTTTTCAACACACACTCAATCTTCAGATGTTCCTCAAAGCAAAGCATTTCTGGAACCCTGACTCTCCATTACAAACATTGAAACTCCACACCTGTTTACCCATAAATCCTCACTTATATACTGTCAGGGTGTGGTCAACTGTTTCCTAGATATATTCACTGTCTAGACT
The DNA here is from genome assembly GCF_031021105.1 of Erythrolamprus reginae. Lineage (NCBI taxonomy): Eukaryota > Metazoa > Chordata > Lepidosauria > Squamata > Dipsadidae > Erythrolamprus > Erythrolamprus reginae. Next base: position 48,104,457 of record NC_091950.1, read on the forward strand.
TTCTGTCATATAGATATCACCTTCTAGAATAGTGATGGCAAACCTCAGGTGCTGAAAGAGCATACACACGCGCTATTGTGCATCCATGAGTGCCCAAAGTTCAATGCCTGGGGAGGGTGAAAATAGCTTTCCCCACCCACAGAGGCCCTCTGTAGGTGAAAAATGGACTGTTTCCCAACTTCTAGTAAGCCCAGTAGGCTCCTGTTTCTCCCTCTCCAGGCTCCAAAGCTTCGAGCTGGGAGAGGGTAAAAATGCCCTCCCCATCCCCCTGGAGGCTCTCTGGATGCAAAAAACGCCCTCCCAGAGCCTGTGTGTGAGCCAAAAATCAGCTGGATGACATACACATGCACGAGCTAGGGCAACAGCTCACGTGCCAGCAGATATGGCTCTGCATGCCACCTGTGACACCAATGCCAGAGGTTCACCATCACTGTTCTAGAACTTTTCCCATAAAGCTATTCCCACCTGCTTCGTGACCTCCTGACCCTGGCATCTAATAGTGGCTCCTGATCCCCAATGCCTCCCTTCTTCTTGAGTCAGACATTACCATCATTGGGGTTTCTACAGTCTCAGGTTTCGCAGGTTCCAATTCTCCCTCACTCTCACTCTCTGACTTGATTGTCAAGAACACTGGCCTAGGGTACCAAGACAGACCCGGTTCATCCTCCTCAGAATCTGTGACTAACTGAGCTGGTCGTGGGCCACACACCACACCTACATGTGTATCAATAGAACATTTAGAGACTTATATAGGTGAACCTATTTTGAAAAGAATTCAGAGATTGTTATTTTAGATTAATTGTCAAATTTTTGATGGAAAGATAGGCCAAAATTCCAGATTGAGTTCTCTCAGAGGCAATTTAAAAGAGTTCTGGTTAAAACTAAGACGGTATAGATTGCCAGAGTGGGAGTGGAATAGTAATAGGTGAAATAATTGAGACTAACCACAGTCTTACTGATTACTTGCACCTTCAGCACAACACGTCCCCAAACATAGCCACGTTCTTCATTAATTTTAATAGCCTGTCTTCTGCCAAGAGGCTCAGTTTGCAGAGTTGCTTTTTTTCTGCTGTATTTCTAAGCATAATTCAATGTACTGATTATTATTATATATAAAAACTTTATGACCGAGGAACTGAACTATTTTTAAGGAACATCTTCCTTCCTCCCAAATCATTACCAATACATTCATCAGCAGAGGCTTTGTTCCATGTCCCTTTCATTTAGAGAATTGGCTATCCAGGACATTTTTATTTTAGGAATATAGGAAGGCCATTAGTCTACCCAGCTCAGTATTATCTAATTTCCAAAAGTGGCTATTTAGGGCAAGGTGCCCTCTTGATTTTGAATCAGGATCACAAATCCCATTTCAGTCAGCAATGCCAATGTTTAAGAATGATAGAAGATGCGTCAATAACAGTATGAAATGCTAATTTATTACAGGATTTCAGAGCTTCTTTTAACTCTTTGGTCGCACATACTTGGAGAGGGGCGGCATACAAATCTAATAAATCTAATATTCTATTATTATTATTATTATTATTATTATTATTATTATTATTATTATTATTATTATTTGTTGTTGTGGGGGTGGGGGTGGTGGTTAGCTCTGGCCCAGCTCCTGCCTCAAGGAATATGCAGGTGGATGTGGGGGAAACATCCACATGCTGCAGGCCTATTTTGCTCCCAATGGAATCTGCTGACGAAGCCTCCTCTGACCAAGAAAGCATGAGTGACAGAGAAGAGGGGAGTTTGGCAGACAGCCCAGGAGGAGATCAATCATCTGTATCATCCTTGGATTCTGAACAAGAATTAATGTCACAGCCACACATGCGTAGTGATGCATAGGAGACAACAACTGAAGGAGTATTACAAGAGAAAATGAGGCCACCTGTGGTTGGGTGGGGGTGCTGTAATTATTGCTACAGATAAAAGTGCAACCTGGTGTTTTAGCCTCATGGCAGTTTATTTGATTCATTGTTTCGTCAAGATCGTGGTTTTTGTGGACTCTCTGGACTTTAGAATTGGACTCAATTTCCCAGTTATTGGGTGAGCAATTGGATTGCATTTAATCTGTGCCTTGTGTGTACCAGAAAATCCCTTTAACATTTAAAAAAGGAGCTGTTTCTGTTTTTCTGTTTATAAAAACCTTTGGGTTTTCCTTTTATCGTGTGGTGTGTGTCTTCCTGGACTAATTACCCTGTAATTACAGGCGGTTGAAACACGCCGGCAGAACAATTATTATTATTATTATTATTATTATTATTATTATTATTATTATTATTATTATTATTATTATTATTATCTGCTTGAAACCAGTCCTTTTGACAGTTCCTATTTCTGTCTTAATTCATTTTTCTTTAGTCTCTTGATTACAACATTGTGGCTCTGGTTCTAAACTCACAATCCTTGTATTTACTGCTATTTCGGATTGTTACTTACATTCATACCAATTTTCACCAAGTTCCCTGGTGAAAGATGGGGTAGAGTTTTTAGAAAATCGTGTTAATGTCTCGTTTCCCTACCTAAACCGGTGTGACTAAGTAGGAACAAGTTGTTGTTGTAGCATAGCAAATAAAATGGTTGGGGCCTGACTGTTAGATTTTTCCATTTGAAGCAGGGTAGAGATGTTTATTTCATAGTTTAATTCGTTTTTCCAAAAGTCTTTTTTCCCCTGAACAAAAATATATTTATTTTTCAACATTTACATGTCCCTAAATTTTCTGATTGAATTTGTCAAGAGAAAAATGTCTTTATAGACCTATCTAATGCAGAGAGCATGCATTTTTTTCTCTTGAATATATATTTGTCTGTGCAAGTGTGAAAATAGATTTTTCATATTTCATATATATTAGTGCAAAATGTATTAATTCTGACTGCTAGCAATACATTTTAAGCATATTTTCATATAGTTGCAACAATTGGATTAAAAATCTGTAAAAAAATTAAAATCATGCTGAAAAAAATAAAATGATAGGATTTACCTGTCTTACAGATATAACTTCTGCTAAAATAAATGAAATATCCCAGGGAGTTTTTTTCACAAGGGGTGTCAAACTCAAGTCCTGGGGGCTGGATCCAGACTGCAGAGTGCTTAGATCTGTCTCACAGGACCGCCCTGGAAACAATAAAGGACCGGTCCCTGGGGCCTCTGCCAGCAAAATCACAGCTTGGAAGGGCTGCTGCCATCCTCCCAAGCTCCATTTTCACTGGCAGAGGGTTGTAGGAGGCCGTTGCAGACCAAAACAGAGCTCAGGAGCCCGTTTTCACTGGCAGAGCGCTCAGGCCATCACAGGAGCCCCCAACACAACTCACGACAAGCTGGACACACACCCCTCCAAGGTCAAACACAATCATGATGTGCCCCTCAATGAAATCTAGTTTGACATCCTTCCAGTAGATGAACGTATTTGCATTTAATACCATTTAATTTCATGCAATTAATCTGTGTACTTCTATATTTTGTGTTCAGTGCTTGGAAGTCTATATTCAAAAGGTCCCTCTCAGGCTGGAAAGCAAGCCGGAACTACAGAGTGGAATACAGTAATACCTCGTCTTACGAACCTAATTGGTTCGCAGGGGAGGTTCGTAAGACGAAAAGTTCGTAAGACGAAACATTGTTTCCCATAGGAAACAATGTAAGATCAATTAATCTGTGCAAAAAAAAAAAACCCGCAAAAAAAACGCTGCCGCCCGGCTGTCACCTTTTGAACCCTTTTGAACCCGAACGCCAAACCCGAACTTCCGGGTTCGGCATTCGGAAGGCCGCCAAGAAGCCCCCCAGCTGTTTTAAAAGGTGACAACCGATGCTATAGTTTATTAATATTTGTTGATGATATTTAAATTTATTGTTTCTAAATTTAGATGTGGGGTTCCAGATTTCTTTTCATTTTACTTTATTTTATTTTATTTTAATTTATTTTTTGCAACCCAGATATACCATCTGTCCCAGCTTTTGTGAAAGTCCTCCATGTCCTTATCTTGCAGTTCGTAAGTCAATTTAGTCATTTCAACTACCTGGTATATTTTAGTTATCACATTATAGCATCATTATACCAGTGAAGAAAGAAGGATATATGATTGACACAATGATATGGAGACTATAAGATTGTACTTATGTATTAAATGTATAATAACTGTAAAAAGGAAAATTTTCCTTTGTAAGTTAGACGTAAGCTGCACATAAATCACAGTACCCCTCGAGTAGTGCCAATTGTAAATAATGATACCAAATATGCTATATATAAAGCAGAATGCTTTATTTTATTTTTTTATTTTTTTCTTATCTTCTTTTCCTCTTTTCTCTTTCTCTTTTTTTCCTCTCCTTTTTTCATGTTCGCTTTATGTGTATATGTTGCCTTTTGTTGTATAAGTTTAATGTAAATATTTAATAAAACTTTTTTCAAAAAAAAGGAAAAAAAAAAAAAGGTGACAGCCGAGCAGCGGGGCTTCTCAGTGGCCTCCGAAACCCGAACTTTTGCCAAACTTCTGGGTTTGGCATTCAGGAGGCCGCCGAGAAGCCCCGCCACCCAGCTGTCATCTTTTAAAACAGCCGGGGCGCTTCTCGGCGGCCTCCCGAACGCCGAACCCGGAAGTTCGGGTTTGGCGTTCGGGTTCAGGAGGATTCTGAGAAGCCCCCCGGCTGTTTCAAAAAGCGACAGCCGGGCAGCGGGGCTTCTCGGCGGGGGTGGCGGTGGGTTCGTAAGAAGGAAAAAGTTCGTAAGAAGAGGCAAAAAAATTCTGAACCCCGGGTTCGTATCTCGGGTTGTTCGTAAAATGAGGGGTTCGTATCATGAGGTACCACTGTACTGCTTAGCCAATATTGAGCAGAATTATCCTTTGTAATCCCTCTGTTTTTACCCACCCAGACCCATTTCTCAGTCTCAAGTGATTCTAGGAAGCAATTAGCCATTCAGTGTGGTAATGCAAGCTAAATAGGGAATTGTGAAGGCCAAAATTAATTAAGGCTTCTGCAGTTCTGTTCCATATAATGAGAGTTTTCTACAGGCTTCAATAAGGTCAGCACTACCCAGCATGACTAAATGGAATGTTCCTTGTCAGTAGAGATACTCTGCCACGCTTTAACAAACAAACAAGCACACACACACACACACACAATTGTTAACGTTATTTTTGCATCCCAAATGCTGCTGTCAAAAAATGACCCATGCAATGTTTGGGAAGACAATATGCCTTTTAAAACCTTTCCTAAATATAATGAATTAAGAAGTAAGATAGAATGGGCAAATATTAAACACAAATGTTGAAGGTTTTATGTCATGCTTGTCATAATAATATGATAAGGGTCATGGATCCTTGAGGCACAGGAGAGTAGAAGCCTTTTACCACCTGGAGCCAGGAAATGCAGCCCACCTCCTAGAGGCTCAGCATTATGCAAGACCAGTGAAGGTGAATCTGTCTCCAGAGCATCTGCTTGAGAAATGATATCCAGGCAGTCAGAAGCATTATTGATCAAATAACAGTAACAATTGCAGATCAGGTTGCAGCTGCAGATACCATCTGTGGTTGACTTTATACCTGCACAAATTCAAGTTGACCACAGTTAGTGGGAAAGAACAAGAATAAAGGCAAACTTGGGAAAAAAGACCAGCTTTAATTTCTTGCAAGCATGTTTTAATTTCTGAACCATCAGAATACATTTGTTGGCAGACCCAGTTTCTGCCAAGGAAGAAGACAAAGCTGGGAATGAGCCAAGACTAGGCCAAAAGTGGAGGAAAGATGAGGCAGCTCTATGGTGGGAAACCCTGAAAATCAATATACAGTAGAGTCTCGGTTATCCGTCCTTCGGTTATCCGACACTTTGGATTATCCGACGTCGTGGCTGCTTGGGGGCGTGGCTCTAGGCATTTCCGCGCGACCCCAGACACACCCCAAAACATGACAGCCACGATGGGAAAGCAAGCTGGGAGGAGGGAATTGAGAGAGAGAGAGAGAGAGAGAGAGAGAGAGAGAGAGAGAGAGAGAGATGGGGACAGAAGCGGGCAAGCTAGAGAAAGAGAGAGAGAGACGGAGATAGAAGCAGTAGAGTCTGGATTATCCAACATTTCAGCTATCCAACTATCAGTCCGCCCATTTATGTCAGACAACTGAGACTCTACTGTAGTATGAAAGGTTGCTCTAGACAGAGGTCTTCAAACTTGGCAACTTTAAGATTTATGGACTTCAACTCCCAGAATTCTACTGCTAGCATAGCTGGCTGAGGAATTTTGGGAACTGAAGTCCATAAGTCTTAAAGTTGTCAAGCTTGGGAACCCCTGCTCTAGGAGGACTGGTCAGATCCAGGTTGAAGCCTACTTCCATTGTGGTGGAAGGGCATGAACGATGCTGTGATGGGTGCCCAGGTTTTGTGCACAATGGGTGCCTAAGATTTTTCTTGCCGATTGCTGAATTTTGAATTGTTTGGCTGAAGGAGAATGGATATGGCACCACTGCATTGATTAACGTTTGCTCTCTGGAGTATGGTGATAAGCCCAAGTTTCATCTCCTGTCACTATACAATTGATAAAAGCCTCACCTTCAATCTCGAAACGGTCAAGAAATTCTCAGTTGGCACTGACTGTCGATTTTGTGTACTTCAGCAAGCATCTTGGACACCCATCGCAGCAGAGTTCATGCCCTTAGCCTTCAGGTAGCCTATTACAGCACACACTTCACACTTGGAGGGAAACGGAACGAGGACGCTCATCTCTAACCTTCACCACAATGCCAGTTGATGTTCTACTGACCACTGGCACTCCTCGTTCTTTTCCACTGGCTTCCCACTACACAATAGTAATATAAACTTCCTCTGCAAACATGTGAGAGCTACGTGCCTTGTAACTTTATTTTCTGGATAACCCTCGTATTTTGACCAGGGCTTAAAAACTGTTGAGCCGTCTGCTTTGCTACCTTGAATTTTTGGTTCATATCTCAGAATCCCTGAAAATCTTTAAACTATTCTATAAAACTTCAGAAGAGAAGGATTTAGGGGTAGTGATTTCTGACAGTCTCAAAATGGGTGAACAGTGCAGTCAGGGGGTAGGGAAAGCAAGTAGGATGCTTGGATGCATAGCTAGAGGTATAACAAGCAGGAAGAGGGAGATTATGATCCCGCTATATAGAGTGCTGGTGAGACCACATTTGGAATACTGTGATCAGTTCTGGAGACCTCACCTAGAAAAAGATATTGACAAAATTGAACGAGTCCAAAGATGGGCTACAGGAATGGTGGAAGGTCTTAAGCATAAAACATATGAGGAAAGACTTAATTAACTCAATCTGTATAGTCTGGAGGACAGAAGGAAAAGGGGGGACATGATCGAAACATTTAAATATGTTAAAGGGTTAAATAAGGTCCAGGAGGGAAGTGTTTTTAATAGGAAAGTGAACACAAGAACAAGGGGACACAATCTGAAGTTAGTTGGGGGAAAGATCAAAAGCAACATGAGAAAATATTATTTTACTGAAAGAGTAGTAGATCCTTGGAACAAACTTCTAGCAGACGTGGTTGGTAAATCCACAGTAACTGAATTTAAACATGCCTGGGATAAACATATATCCATCCTAAGATAAAATACAGAAAATAGCATAAGGGCAGACTAGATGGACCATGAGGTCTTTTTCTGCCATCAATCTTCTATGTTTCTATGTTAAAATAATATTATTAAAGAGTTTTTTTTAAAAAGACCAGCGAAATGAAGCCACTTCAATTCCAGAACTGTCCTCTGTCATTCCAATGCAATGGTACAAAATGTAGGTGCCAGTTGCGTCATCTGATTAAGTGTGTGCCACATATTTAATTTCTTGAAGTAAAAATTTAATGAAGGAGAAACACCAAACACATTTAAAAAAAAATAATATTCCAAAACCTCAGGCTGCCAGTACATTCTACTGTGCCACTTATACAAGGATTCTTTCATTAAAAGCCTTTTAAAAGCATGATAATAAATTTTGGTAAAAGAAAGAAAAATCAATCCCATCAATCACTTTCTTTTACTGGAGCTTTTTGTACTTTGCGGTTAATCAGTGCAGGATTTTTAAAAATCTAAATCTTTTCAAAAGGTTTGTGTTAGAAGTCCTTTAGCTCAGTGGTCCGCAACGTTTTTTCCACCAGGGACCAGTTTCAGCAAGACAATTTTTCTCTGGCCCGGTGGGGGCAGAAAGGGGTGTGGTTGGGGGCGGGATTAAGCATGGGGGTGCTGGTCCTCCCCGCCCCTCTTTCCCGCCATCGCCCTGTGGCCGGCAGAACCTGCCTCCCAAGCCCTCTTGCCCAGCGGGGGCTAAGCGCTGGAGACCGGGGGTCAGGCTGGCCCTCCTGCCTCCCCCCAGCCAAAAACGCAAAAGCGCCCCGCGGCAGAAGCCAAAAGAGGCTTGAGCCTCTCGGTCCTTCCCGCCCCTCTGTCCATCGTCCTGTGGCCGGCAGAACCTGCCTCCCGAGGCCTCTTGCCCGGTGGGAGGCGAAGCGCTGGAGGGAGGGGTGGCGGCATGAGGGCCGGCAGCTACTGACTCCACGGACCGGTGCAACATGCCCCGCGGCCCGGTACTGGTCCACGGCCCGGTGGTTGGGGACCCCTGCTTTAGCTGTTCAGTGGCCATAGCCATCGAGCATTCAAATATCTAGAAAGCCACCACTTTCAGGGATGAGCTCTATCAATTGGTAGCAATAGCAACAGCAATAGTAATAAATAGATAGAATTCTTTATTGGCCAAGAGTGATTGGACACACAAGAAATTTGTCATTGATGCATATACTCTTAGTATAGCAATAGTACTTATATACTGCTTCATAGTGCTTTTACAGTCCTCTCTAAGTGATTTACAAAGTGAGCATATTGATCCCAACAATCTAGGTGCACATTTTACCCACCTCGGAAGGATGGAAGGCTGAGTCAACCTTGAGCCTGGTGAGATTTGAACTGCCGAACTGCAATTAGCAGTCAGCTGAAAGTAGTCTGCAGTACTGCACTCTAACCTCTGCACCACCTCGGTACCTAGAGATTCTGTTGAAATTCTAGTCCCCATCATCTCTTCTCAGCAGCAGCTCAGCAAGAGAAGATGGGAACTGCAGGAACCTCTGGATTTATTTATTTATTTATTCATTCATTCATTCATTCATCCATCCATCCATTCATTCATTTATAATTATTAGAGTTAGAAGGGACCTTGCAGGTCATCAAGTCCATCCCATTGCTAAATTCTTTCTTATGAGGAGTATAGAAGTTTCCATTTTTAAAATAATTACTGATTCTTGTGAGATCCAGTTTTGGACAATTGTGATTTGCTTGCTGAAACACTGGTGTGGTCCAAGTTTGTACTCATTAATTAAAATGAAGAAAAGGGAAAAAAACTAGATTTCCCCCCTCCTACCAGGTAGATTGCCTTGGGAAATAGACTGAAGGACAGAGTTTATCTTCCATCTTTGGAGGGTGCAAGAGATGAAGTTCAGTGATAAACTCAAGGCTTACTATGAGTAATTCATGAAACAGGAAACACATAATTTCCCATTATTAAATTAGGCTGGAGTGGTATACTATTGCAATATATTGCATCAGTTCTCCTCCTCTTCTTATAGACATGGATAAAAGTATGAGAATCTAACCAACCATTGCTTGGTTATTCCCACACTCTCTTATCTTGCCTGCAACTCTCTTCTCTAGTCACTCTGTCCAGCTGGGGTTCCAGTTGCATATTTGCTGCGATGTAGACAAAAACAAGAGACCGCAAAGGAAAACACGGTCAGTTCTTCGTCCCTATAAATTAAGTTTATGTGATGTGTTCATATAAGCAAGATGATCTGTTTTGTTGTGATTTGTGCTCTGCAAATACCAACTTCCCAGAATATTCAGGAATTCAGAATTTGTGGTGCTGTGTGTGTGTGTGTGTGTGTGTGTATGAGAGAGAAAGAGAGAAAGAGAGAGAGAGAGAGAGAGAGAAAGAGAGAGAGAGAAAGAGAGAGAGAGAAAGAGAGAGAGAGAAAGAGAGAGAGAGAGATAGAGAGAGAGAGAGACACAAGCCATAAGTGGCAGTGGTAGGGAGGATGTATATCTGCTCTTGTATTCAAGAACCCATTATCATTGTATCCCTAGTAACGCAAATGTCCAACTGAAGGACTATGAGACAAGAATCTAGGACAGCTCCTAATCTGTATGCTAGATAGACCCTTGAGGCAAAGCAAGGCAGAGTTATATTGCCTACAGATTTCAGAACAATAACTCTTAACTGAGAGCTGCAGCACTTGCTAAATAGAACTAATCTCTGGGAATAATTTATGGAGAATGACACTAATAACATTTTCAATGTTGCCTTTGGTGATCTGTGTACCAAGAATTACTTGCAGATATGTTAGGGGAGGGATGTGATATTTTCTCCATGACAGGCCCTTGTGGACAGAAACAGGAACACATTTTGTGAAAGTAGGACAATCCCTATTGCTGACATTTCAGGAGAAAGCAATCCTTTTCTGAAGTTTAGGGCCTGTCCTCATGGCATAATTATTAGCAATAGCACTTATACTTGTTGTGGTTAGCTCTGCCCCAGCTCCTGCCCTAAGGACTGTGGATGTGGGGGAGACATCCACATGCCGCAGGCCTGTTTTGCCCCCGGTGGAATCTGCTGATGAAGGCTCCTCTGACCAAGAAGACATGAGTGACAGGGAGGAGGAGAGTGTGGCAGACAGCTCAGAAGGAGATCAATTATCTAGCTCCTCCTTGGATTTTGAACAAGAGTTAATGATACAGCCACGCATGCGAAGAGCGATGCATAGGCAACAACTGAGAGATTATTATCAAAGAAAATGAGGCCACCTGTGGTTGGGTGGGGCTGTGGTAATTAGTGAGGCTGCTATAAATAGCAGCCTGTGGGTTTGGCCATTGTGGAGGATTATCTGATCGTTCTGTTTCCTGACTGCTTTACTGACTTTGATCTTTTGTGTGCTGATTTTCCCCCGCTTTGAAACTAAAGCATAGCAAAGTGTGTTTCACACTTTGCCTCAAAGCTGCAAGCTAAGTATCACAGAACTGAAAAGGGACTTGTATAAATTACCAGTTTGTTTGGAGACAAGTGCTCTTTGCTATACCAAAGGAGGGCTTAGTTTAAGTGAATTTTCATTATAAAGAACATTGTTTTGAATTTTCAAACGTGTGTGTCTGAAATTTGTACCTGTGAATTTTTGGGAGAATTCTACCAGAGAGCCCGACAGAACAATACTTATATACTGCTTCACAGTGCTTTACAGCCCTCTCTAAGTGGTTTACAGAGTCAGCATATCACTCCCAACAATCTGGGTCCTCTTTTTAAACCACCTTGGAAGGACGGAAGGCTGAGTCAACCTTGAGCCTGGTGAGGTTTGAACTGGTGAACTACAGCCGGAAGTCAGCAGAAGCAGCTTGCAGTACTGCACTCTAACCACTGCACCATCAAGTCTCACTGGCAGCAATATTTTCTCCCCTTAGCCAGGACATTACTTTATTGAAGTTCCAGCCCCTGGATCAGACAGCTTTCAAATGTCATTAGCAGTATCAGTTTTAAAAAGTACCTTCTTTCTTAATTTGATGCCATTCAAACTAGCCTTCTAATAGCTATTATCTTTCGCCAGCCTTTTGCCTAGGATTGTGAAGTCAGGTAACCAATAACTGGTGTAATCACAGATGTACTTAGGGGGATTGGTAGACCCCCCCCCCACTGGTCACTAGGTCACTACTATAGCAATTTTCCAGGTTTCAGAACACAACAATGCAGATCTCAGCTCCCACTTCTAGAAGAACAGGAAATATGTTTTGCATTTATTCACTTTAACAGTTTTCTTAGTAACACCATCTATGCTGTTTCCCCATTTCTCATTACAGTGTCCTTCCCAAAATAATGAGGATGTTGAACTGAGATTTTATTACTCATATCCTATGTTTTCCCCTTATTTGTCAATTTTAATCACTTCTGCCTCCCTCACCATGAAGCAAATTAATATTTGTTGGTTGCTCATCATTTTCAGTTTTTTAACCAAGCTAATAGCTGTTCTGTCGGGCTCTCTGATAGAATCCTCCCGAAAATTCACAAGTACAAATTTCAGACACACACACGTTTGAAAATTCAAAACAATGTTCTTTATACTGAAAATCCAAATAAATTAAGCACTCTTTTTGTAATGCAAAGAGCACTCGTCTCCAAACAAACTGGTAATTTGTACAAGTCCCTTATCAGTTCTGAGATACTTAGCTTGCAGCTGTGAGGCAATTCACAGTCCTTCTTCTTTCACAAAGTGAAACATACTTTGCTCTGCTTTAGTTTCAAAGCAGAGCAAAGTACACAAAGATCAAAGTCAACAAGGCAGTCACGAAACACAACGATCAGATAATCCTCCACAATGGCCAAACCCACAGGCTGCTATTTATAGCAGCCTCACTAATTACCACAGCCCCACCCAACCACAGGTGGCCTCATTTTCTTTGATAATAATCTCTCAGTTGTTGCTGCCTATGCATCGCTCTCCACATGAGTGGCTGTATCATTAACTCTTGTTCCGAATCCAAGGAGGAGCTAGATAATTGATCTCCTTCTGAGCTGTCTGCCACACTCTCCTCCTCCCTGTCACTCATGTCTTCTTGGTCAGAGGAGCCTTCATCATCAGATTCCACTGGGAGTAAAACAGCCTGTGGCATGTGGATGTCTCCCCCACATCCACAGTCCTTAGGGCTGGAGCTGGGCCAGAGCTAACCACAACAATAGCTAGCTAATGGTCTGAATCCCTTTTCTCTGGGTCTTGTTTTGGGCTGGTTCCTTCCTATCCGTTTCTTTATTTCTTAGTATTTTAACTTGGAGGAGCAGGGACATATACATTATTGTGCAAGAAGCAGATAACCTTGGAATCAGAATCTCCCATTTCATTGCAGTACATGTTTTGGTGGATTTCTTTTCTGGCTGGGTGGTGACTTGAGAGAGATGGCAGCAGAGCCAGAGAAGAAGAATGAAATGTTTTAGGAAACATTAAAAAGGCAGAATATTATATTTCCCCTAAAAGAGAAAGAGAAATCTTAAGGGAGACAGAAATCCAGGGCCTCAGCTTCCTGACTCCAGCAGATATTAGGTACCCATTGAGAAGGACCAGGCCAGCCTATCTACCAAACAAAAGACCTTCAGATCCAGAGTGATGGGATTAAGACATGACCCTCTAGGACAGGGGTCCCCAAACTTTGCAACTTTAAGACTTGTGGACTTCAACTCCCAGGATTCTCCAGCCAGCATGACTGGCTGGAGAATTCTGGGAGTTGAAGTCCACAAGTCTTAAAGTTGCCATGTTTGAAGACCTCTGCTCTAGAACATGATAGGATTATTTAACAGCAGGGCTCACTGCTGTTGTGAGTGGTCCACGTCCAGCTCAACATATCATGGATTTCAAGGACCAGGAGACAGATGTGTATTGATATCCTAGGCTTGTTTTCTTGGCATGCGAGTTTGAGAGTGAGGAGGAATTAGAGACTGAGGACCCATCAGAGAGTGTAGCACCCCCAGTTATGGGATTGAGTGAGTCAGAGGACGATGGGGAATTAGAGGGAGAGGACCCCCTGTTAGATGCAAGGGTCAGGAGGACTAGGTATAGATATGAGTATGTGAAAAGAAGGGTTTCTTGGTGTTAGTAGATCCATATGACACTTGCCCACGCCTTGTCAGTATATAAGGGAGGTTCTGAGGGGAAGTGGGCATGGTGAACAATGTTTGGTTGGTGATTCGAAGCTGAGAGAACTTTCTTCTTCCGGAGACTTTTTATCCATGCCAGTTTCATTATTCTACAAAGCTTCACTGAAATTGCAAGTTTGGTCAAACTGCAAGAAACACTTCAAGGACTGAAATTTATGACTCTTTGGCTTGCAGCCCTGGTGTTCTTATCACCAGATCATTAGCAGGAACGCTGCCAGCATGGACTAAAATTTAACCTGTTTTAATAGCAATATAATATTATTCTGGAGTCTCTGAGTGTGTGTGCACTTTTTATTCCGATTGGACCCGGCCCAGACAGAACAACTGCATTACAAAATCACCTGAGGGACATTGTATCAGCCCAAGGTTCAACCAAACTTGATTCAGACAAACATGACTCCATGGGAGTCTGACTACAGCCAATAGAATACATGCTCTTGCTACAGGAACAGGAAGCTCAAGGGCAAGCCCCAAATGAGGGTATAAAAAACCCTAACTGTCAATTCCATGTGGACAGCTACTCAGAATTGCATGTGCTTGGTGCTTCTGCTTCACCATTAAAACCATCTTTCCAATCAGCCTCCATGTTTCCAGTGTCTTTCTTCCCCCTCGGAACTGTACCAGATGGATATTTCTTCCAACACAGCTAATAATGGTCACAAATCAGGACAATATGACTCAAAATGGTTGTTTTAATGTATTATTGATTGGATTCATATTATTGTTCTGTTTTTGTACATGCTGTGAGCTGCCCTGAGTCCTCAGAGAGGGGCAGCATACAAATCCAATTAAATAAATAAATGAACGAACGAACAAAAAAACAAATAAATATAAATAAATAAATAAGAGAGAGAGAGACAGCAGGGACTAATAATTTGCCATAGCAAATTTTGCACCAGCATGGTTTTGTGCTGAATGAAGGTCAGGCAAACAGTTAAAAATGGAGCTGAGAGAAATCTCCCATTCAAGACAATTGGGAAGTTATGCTGAGAGCCAGCAAAGCCGGTTATGTCAGCAACCAAAGTGTCTCCCAATCATAAGGCTGCGAAATGCAAAACAAAATGGAAAAGGCAGGGAAAAGAAATGCCAGATTTAATCTGCAAAGGTTTACAAGAAGGAAGTGCACTCTCATATTGATAGAAAGCCATCAAGTGTTTACAGAAGAGTGATACTGGTAAGCTGACCTGACATAAGCAATAAAAAAAAAAAATCTTATCTAACCTGTTATATGAGGTGTCTGAATTATTGCTGCTGGGCTCACATTGGGACCCCTAGAACTGGAGACATTAACTCTTTCTCTATCACAGTCCTGGCAGAACCATTGAGTCTTACCGTGAATCAGTGTCTGTCCCATGCTGCCATTCCCCACGATCAATTCCCCCCACCCATAAATCAATATTTAATCATTTATTTAAACTGTAAAATGATGGTGTCAGGTTGGCTTCGCCCAGAATTTAGAACTTCAAAGGTCATTTTTACTAAATCAGAAGTGAATGCATCAAAAGCAAAGCAAAGTCTGAGGGAAAAGGCACGATAGTTGCCTATTACAAAGAAACTCCAATGCCCCTCCCCCTTGGCAATTCACCCAATCCCCATTGTCCATCTTCGTCAGGTGGGCGCATCTTCATAGGCGTATACTGTCACGCTGTATATTGACAGCCCCTCAGAGACATTAGGTAATGAAAGAGTTAACTATGTGTGCCTTATTAGATCCTCTTATTATGATGTAATATCCTGCCAACTCACTTCCTTCTTCTTCACTCCTCACTCTCTTCTCTTCTAATCCTCCATCATATAAGACGTATATTTTATGCTGTCCCTTGAGACAATCTTTTATTTGTTTATTTCTGTTTTTAAAATAAATATATCTTGTTTGAACAAATGACTAAGGCTTTTATCCATCAATCTCCATGGGGTTAAGGTCCTAACAGACTTTAATCATCACACATACCGCGACATGGTAGCAGAGGATGGTTACTATCCATCGATCGCCGCGGGATTAAGGTCCTAACAGACTTTAATCACTACACAAACCGCGACACATCCTACTTTTGGAATGCACGCCACCAACCCACCCCCTCCCAGAAGAAATGAAACTTTCTTGGTCTTCTCCAGAAGAAACTAAACTTCCTTGGGCTCCTCCAGCACACTCCCCCCCTCCCAAATCCCATTACCTGCCCCCCACCCACTCCATTTCTCATGACAGCTGAAGCTCAGTTGAAGGATGAAACACAGCGAGGCTGACAGATGGAGTCTTTTAAGTCTACCTATATATTTCAGAAATAATTTTATATAAACCATTCAGTAAACAGGTTATTGCCTTATAATGATGCCATACAGTAGAATCAACTGGTGCTGTATACAAAACATAAATGATAAAACTTTTTACTGTCCTTATGAGAGTTGTTCATACGAATGTCACACTGATTTGCCTTTGCTGTACTACTTCAAGAAGAAATAAAACATTTTTTTTCTTAATGACGTCTCCTCTAAGGCAGTGTTTCCCAATCTTGGCAACTTGAAGATATTTGGACTTCAACTCCCAGAATTCCCCAGCCAGCAGGCTGGGGAATTCTGGGAGTTGAAGTCCAGATATCTTCAAGTTGCCAAGGTTGGGAAACACTGCTCTAAGGCAAGCAAGTCTTCAAATCTGAGCTGATTGGCCAGGAATTAGAATTACATCTCTGTTTTGTGGGTTTCTGTTTTGTGTTGATCTGAATAATTACGATAAATACATTTTCAAACCCGTACAGTATTTACTGAATTACTATGCTGATTTGGGGAAAGCTATTTTTTCAAGAAAAATTCTTCCAATTACTCAGTCATAAAATAATCTGAACAGCTCATTGAATCATCTGAATTCAATTTTAATAGAATATTTACAATATTGAGATTAGCAAATCTGAACTGTGAATCTGTTTAAGCTAATTACTCATGGTTTGTTTTCCACGGTGTGCTTAATGAAAGACAGATGTTTGAAAAGTGAAAGAAAGAAATATTTGCTTCTACTTTCAAAAGGCAAAGGGAATAAAAGGCCTAAAGCCAGATGGGATCTAAGGGGAAATAGGGAATGGATTTTTAAAAATCAGACGGAGCAACACACAGGAATGTTCTTATAGGAGCCCTGGTGTAGCTAATCTGTACACATATTCTTGATGATGCTTGTTATATGTACACACACAAAGATACACACATAATATATATTTATGTACATATACTGCTCAAAAAAATAAAGGGAACACTCAAAGAACACATCCTAGATCTGAATGAATGAAATATTCTCAATGAATACTTTGTTCTGTACAAAGTTGGATGTGCACAACAGCATGTGAAATTGATTGTCCATCAGTGTTGCTTCCTAAGTGGACAGTTTGATTTCACAGAAGTTTGTTTTTGCTGAATTTTTAAAATTAAGGGATCCCAGTAAGGGTATGGCTAGCTGATGGGGCCAGAACAAGGCTGAAATAGTGCTACCCTAGTCTCCCTTAATTTTAAAAATTCAGCAAAAACATGTGATACATGTGTGTGTGAGAGAGAGAGAGGGAGAGAGAGAGAGAGAGAGATCAGAACATGCCCGAAACATGTTTTGCAGTTCAGCCTATTTTCACAACTGGTTTTTGTTCTGTTGTGAAACAGCGCTTGTCCATTCATATTACAGCAGAGTTCATCCCTGTTTTGTCAGGAGGCAGCTTGAAATGTTGCTAGTTTTATTTAATCCTTTTTGGTGCGTGAGCTATCCTTCTCATTGGTGATACGTAACAGGCTGCACCCGAGGGAAGAGAGAACACAAGTTCCTACAGGTAACTGGGTAGACAGCTGTGATAATATGACATTCTGTGCAATATTCAAAACCTCTCAACTTCCTGGTTTATTTGCATGATGTGAGGAAGTATACATCTGACATTATAGAAGACCCAAAGTTGTTTTTTTAAGAGGCAACTCTTGAAAAAGCACCTTGAGTCAACCATGACCTGGTTGACTGAGAATACCCATAGACATTGATAGAAGACTTCTACTGGTCTTTGCTCCTATGTTTATAGGCTGAAAGGGAGAGTGGATTATGCACCAGGAGTGGGTTCCACTTACCTTCGCCACTGGTTCGCATCGTGATGTTTCACGTGTGTGACCCCCTCATGCAATTCTGCTTTTGCGCATGCCCAGTAGCTATAATCTGACGTGGCGCAGTGGGTAGAGTGCAATACTACAGGCCACTAAAGCTGACTGCTAGATCTGCAGGTCAGCTGTTCAAATCTCATCACCGGCTCAAGGTTGACTCAGCCTTCCATCCTTCCGAGGTGGGTAAAATGAGAACCCGGATTGTGGGGGCAATAGGCTGGCTCTGTTAAAAAGTGCTATTGCTAACATGCTGTAAGCTGCTCTGAGTCTAAGGAGAAGGGCGGCATTAAAAAAATTGAATAAATAAACAAACAATCAGCCTGAAACACAGCTGAGCAGTTGTGCCTCAGGCAAAGGAATAAAGGTAAGTATAAACCTAGGGGCCGGCGAGATGGGCCTTTTTCAAGCAGCAGCAGAGGAAAAGATTTCCAAACAGTAAAAAATTATGAAAAAAAAAATGGTGGCACACATAGACTGGCACTGACCAAACTGGATCCGTGATGCTATTGTGACATCATCAGTGGGTCACTACCGATTCAGGTGATCTGTCTGAACGTGCAGGAACCCACCCCTGGTATGCACACCAGCCCTGTCTACAAAATCCATCCTTGCATGGTGCTAAATTTGATGCAAACATTTAAAACAAGGCCTGTAATACATGATGTGTCCAGATGAACCTGTGATTGGTAGTTGATTTTATTTATTTATTTATTTGAATTTTTTAATTTGAATTTTTTTAGAACAGGTTTATTAAATTTGAAATATTAAAAAGGGATGGGAAAGGAGGGGACAATGGAGTCAAAAGGGCAATAAAACATAAGCATTACATGATAGTAAAACAAAGTTTATCCAATACAAGGATAGGATTTTTATGCTGCCCTTCTCGTTAGATTCCGGGGGGCTTACAACATGTTAGCAATAGCACTTTTTACCAGAGCCAGCATATTGCCCCCACAATCCGGGTCCTCATTTTACCCACCTCGGAAGGATGGAAGGCTGAGTCAACCTTGATCCGGTGATGAGATTTGAACTTGTGACCTACAGATCTACAGTCAGCTTCAGTGGACTGCAGTTCAGCACTCTACCTGCTGCGCCACCCCACAAAGCTGTTCAAAGGGAAGCAGCAGAATGTAGAAAGGCAAAACCAGAATCATCTTCGTCGGAAGCCCAAGACAAAGCAAGTTCCTTACCCTAGTGATTACCCAATTAATTTAATCTGCTCCTGATCATCTATAGTAAATATATTTCATTACTTCCTTTCACTGATGATGTTATCTAGTTTGGGTAATGAACCAAGCTCCCAGAGCATTAAGGACCTTTCACTAGGGGGTACAATAGTCTCCTCTATTGGTATATTTCAATTGTATAGCACCATTCTGATTTTCTATTGTCTGACTATTATGAAATGTGAGCAATATGCTGATCACAGACTAATAGTAATTTGGAACATGTTACATCATTGATCCATAATGTTTCATAATATGAGCATTAAAGCAGAAACATATATTAATGTGCATGTGATTCATAGGCCATTCCAGCCTAAGGCTCTATGGTTGACCTTATATTTAGGGCAACAAAATGGAAAAGGAAACAGCCACACCAATGCAGTAAAATTTCCTTAAATATGCCATTTAAAAACTCCACATTGTTACTGTCCAATTGCAGAAAATCCATATTTAACTTCTTGGCCATGTGTTAAGATAATAATAATAATTATTATTATTATTATTATTTATTGGATTTGTATGCCGCCCCTCTCCGTGGACTCAGGGCAGCTAACAACAGTGACAAAAAAGAGAATGTAAAAATCCAATACTAAAACAGCTAAAAACCCTTGTTATAAAACCAATCATACATACAAACATACCATGCATAAATTGTAGAAGCCTAGGGGGAAAGATTATCTTACTTCCCCCATGCCTGACGGCAGAGGTGGGTTTTGAGGAGCTTACGAAAGGCAAGAAGGGTGGGGGCTATTCTAATCTCTGGGGGGAGATGGTTCCAGAGGGCCGGAGCCGCTACAGAGAAGGCTCTTCCCCTGGGCCCCGCCAACCGACATTGTTTAGTTGACGGGACCCAGAGAAGGCCCACTCTGTGGGACCTAATTGGTCGCTGGGATTCGTGCGGCAGAAGGCGGTCCTTGAGATAATCTGGCCCAGTGCCATGAAGGGCTTTATAGGTTATAACCAACACTTTGAATTGTGACCGGAAACTGATCGGCAACCAATGCAGACTACGGAGTGTTGGTCTGACATGGGCATATTTAGGGAAGCCCATGATTGCTCTCGCAGCTGCATTCTGCACGATCTGAAGTTTCCGAACACTTGACCCCTGGCTGGAATATTATGAACTTTCTTTCTCTTCTACAATCATGGTGCTACTTCTATTGTTCTTCTAGAGAAGAGCCAGGAAGAAGAAATTGCTTGCAGCAATTTTCAGTTCTCTGGCCAGTGGCCAAATTAATCTCTATGTTCTTTCTGGAAGGAGAATGCAATCTCTACAATTCTTTTTTTAACTGATGACATAACAGAACTCTGTAGAATGCCACCTTGTCCTTTCTTTCACCTTTACAACTGCAATGTAACAATGACTAAGGTGAAAGGCCATATGAGTAGAACTGTCACCTACTGCTCTTGGAGCTATTTGGCCAGTATGACTGTAACTAGCTGCTAATGGAGTTGGATAACAGCTTGGCCAAGAAATACTTATAGCAAAGTTTTCTAGATTTGTCATCTAGAAATTATAATTAAATTGCCATTTTATTTTCTTCCAAAAGAAGGAAATATATTGCTCAAAAAAATAAAGGGAACTCTCAAATAACTCATCCTAGATCTGAATGAATGAAATATTCTCATTGAATACTTTGTTCTGTACAAAGTTGAAGTGCACAATAGCATGTGAAATTAATTGTCAATCAGTGTTGCTTCCTAAACGGACAGTTTGATTTCACAGAAGTTTGGTTTTCTTAGAGTTATATTGTGTTGTTTAAGTGTTCCCTTTATTTATTTATTTTGAGCAGTGTATAACAACTAATCTCACCTGTACTTCACAGGTTAATGTGACTCAATGTTAGCTAATGTATGGTTGCAGTTGTAGAGAATTACAAACCATATATTTGATTTTCTATTGTTGATGTCTTTACTGGTTTCAATGCAAACATTTTAAGCCAAGAATCACAATATATTTATTTATAATAAGATACAGGACTGAACAGAACTGGGGCAGACTTATTTAGATGACCAACCAAAGTGTTTGGTATGAATGTTCTGTTTGGCTTTTTAAATAATGATAGGGTTTTATATGTTTTTAATATTAGATATTGTTTTTATTACTGTTGTGAGCTGTCCCGAGTCTTCGGAGAGGGGCAGCATACAAATATAATAAATAAAAATAAAAAAAATAAAAAAAACCAATTAGTTATCTCAGAAATTCTGCTAATTTCCCCCCCCCCCCAAAAAAAATTATTTATCCTATTTTAAAATAGATGAAATGTGATTATTGGTCCTTAATTGTAAGCTATACAAAAAAACATCAGACTGGAATGTTGGCTATTCCTGCCAGCTTGCTGTCACCTGAAAATCTGATGAGCTTCCCTCTATCCCCTCATCCAAGTCATTGATAAAGATGTTGAAGAGTACTGGGCCTAAAACAGAGCCTTTTGGATACATTATTTGAAAACCCAGGTCTCTGGAGAGGTCCACGATGCAGAGAAAGAGAAAAAGAGGACTGTCAGCACCAAAATGTGAACTATTGGAAGGTCAGAAGAACCAAGTTGGGGACAGGTTGTCCTGGAGAAAATCCATCTATGTGGTCACTTAGAATTAACACTAATTTGATTATACATAATCATTCAAGCTAATCAAACTTTCTTGTAATGAAATATTTCTGTCTCCCCTTTGTACCCAGCTTACAAACACTATGCAAAGATCAAACAAAGCCATTATATTTTATGCAGATAAGGTATTTGCCAATCTGTCACCTGAATTAAAGTGAACTTTGCTTCTGAGCTACCCAGGTACATTTTATTATTTGTATATAACCCTTTGCACATCACAAAGCAAATGACCAACCTTCAGAGTTCTTTTAGCTTAGCCAAGCCAAAGCTAAGCAAATGTCTTGCTCTTATTGTTCTTGCCTTAGTCTACAGCTACTTTGATGCTATAACCTTCAAATATTATTGCTAAAGATTTTTTTCCTTGGTTACCTACCTCTTATGCTTTTATTAATAACCATTTCAAAAATACTGATTAATCAACTAGTAGGTCTTTCTCATGACACTATGCCTAGAATAATTTCAGTTTAAATCACCATAGTTTAAAGTTCTCAGCTAATTCTGGGTATTTTTGCACAAGACCTGCTGTCATAAAAATAATTTGTGGTGCCTTTAGAAAATTTGGAAATATTTAGAAAGCATTTACAAAAAAAGAATCCATTCATTCTTAATTCCTACCAAGCATCCCTTCCCTAAGTACCGTATCTTTATTAGTAGTACATAGAAGCTTTCCCTTTTGTCCTATATTTTTAAGATAGTTTCATACCATTTAGAATAAAAGAATAAGCATGTTTCAATATACTGTAGTTCATTACATGAGTTTGTCTGTTTTACTTGTTTGATACATGTTGTAATTCTGCCCAGCTCGCTCTTCTAAGTTATGTATTAAATTATTACATAAAATAAAACTAGTAGTAGTTTACCATCCAGGCCAAAGCAAGTTTCACTTCAGACAAACTGCAAAACATAGAAACATAGAAACATAGAAGACTGACGGCAGAAAAAGACCTCATGGTCCATCTAGTCTGCCCTTATACTATTTCCTGTATTTTATCTTAGGATGGATACATGTTTATCCCAGGCATGTTTAAATTCGGTTACTGTGGATTTACCAACCACGTCTGCTGGAAGTTTGTTCCAAGGATCTACTACTCTTTCAGTAAAATAATATTTTCTCATGTTGCCTTTGATCTTTCCCCCAACTAACTTCAGATTGTGACCCCTTGTTTTTGTGTTCACTTTCCTGTTAAAAACACTTCCCTCCTGAACCCTATTTAACCCTTTAACATATTTAAATGTTTCGATCATGTCCCCCCTTTTCCTTCTGTCTTCTGGTTGAACCGTTGAACCAGAGCAATAATTTTAATATTGTGAAACCCTGAATATGAATCTTTGTAATATAAAAACTGTCATTACTGTGTGATTTCATATACTTTCTAAAAAGCAGTTTTGAATGTGCAGAGTCCTGGCTGGAAAAGCTAGCAAGACATTGGAGAGCAATCTTATCTATTTAGCTACCAAGCCTCCAAATGTATGAATCAACGCAGTACAACTGGAGAACTAAGAGTGACCTTTACCATCACTATTTGTTCTGAGAGCTGATTCTGAGGTTACCAGCACTGCAAGGGGTGTCAAGAGTTAGTTTAGTTTAGTTTAGTTTATTTAGATTTGTATGCCGCCCCTCTCCGAAGACTCGGGGCGGCTAACAACAATAAAAAACAATGTAACAAATCTAATATTAAAAAGTAATCTAAAAAACCCCAATTTAAGAGACCAATCATACCAACAAACATACCATGTATAAATTCTATAAGCCTAGGGGGATGGGAGAAAAAATTTTCAATTCCCCCATGCCTGACAACAGAGGTGGGTTTTAAGCAGCTTGCGAAAGGCAAGGAGGGTGGGGGCAACTCTGATTTTTGGGGGGAGCTGGTTCCAGAGGGTTGGGGCCGCCACAGAGAAGGCTCTTCTCCTGGGTCCCGCCAAATGACATTGTTTAGTTGACGGGACCCGGAGAAGGCCAACTCTGTGGGACCTAACCGGTCGCTGGGATTCGTGCGGAAGGAGGCGGTCCCGGAGATATTCTGGTCCGGTGCCATGAAGGGCCTTATAGGTCATAACCAACACTTTGAATTGTGACCGGAAACTGATCGGCAACCAATGCAGACTGCGGAGTGTTGGAGTAACATGGGCATGCCTTGGGAAGCCCATGATTGCTCTCGCAGCTGCATTCTGCACGATCTGAAGTTTCCGAACATCTGAAGTTTCCGAACAAGAGAATCAGCATTTCTCATAACTGTCCTCGACTACCACTTTTCTTGTATCACTTTCCAAATCTAGAAATCTGGAGAGCAGCTGCTAAGTGGGAGTGGGAGCAATGGCTGGAGAAGGGGGGAAGAGATTACTCTTTGATCACTAGTTAAGCTAACTCACCCGTATGTTCTACACTACAGGATCAAGGATTCTCTAGCTCGATTTCAAAGAACTGGACTCTTTCATCGCCAAGAACAATACGAAGTTCTCAGAAACAATGTCCACTTACGGTAATAAGATTACCGTAGGACAGCTGACATATGCAAATATATCCATCCTCAAGTGGGCAATTATTGTATTGTCCTCCCAAGCATTCTGGCAAGGCACAGTTTAGCTACTGCTGTAGCTTAGTGTTAAATCATCTGCTTTTCATTAAAATGGCTATAGGTTCTATCAATGTCAAGCTTTAGTATTATAGGAAAGATATGTCTCTGATAGCCTGGGGAAATATTGTCCATTAAGAAAGAACAGTCTTGTGCCCTCCCTACAACAATCCCAGAATTGTCTGTGTTAGTACATGATACATACTGATATTTGGGATTGCCATGTCTGTTAAACTGCCTATTGTAGTTTATTACATTTACAGTTGTAATATCACTTTAAGTTTTTTGGCTGGTTAGCCATAAGAGGGCGCCAGTACTCCTTCCTGTTGATGATGCTGGATTGCTCATTCACCTTTTGCCTTTACCTTGGGGGGGAGGAGTGTATTTTGCTTAGTGCTTGCTATGTGCGGTTTGTTAATTATTTCTGCTTTATGTATACAGTATATGAAAATAATACTTATTCAGTCTGTGTCGTTACTGGCTGAATCACACATCCACACTCTTCCTTAATGTCTGCTCAGCGTATGTCGAAGGTTTTGTAGCCTAGCTGCACCGAGACATAGCCTCCTTTCTGGATGTGGAATTCTGGCTGGGGAATTCTGGGAGTTGAAGTCCAGATATCGTCAAGTTGCCAAGGTTGGGAAACACTGTTCTAGTCCAACTCCCTGCTTAGGCAGGCAATTCTACACTACTTCAGACAGATGGTTATCCAATATCTTCTTAAAAACTTCCAGTGTTGGAGCATTCACAACTTCTGGAGGCAAGCTATTCCACTGATTAATTGTTATAACTGTCAGGACTGTTTCTCCTTGTTTAGTTTCCACCCATTGCTTCTTTGTTCTATCCTCAGGCGCTTTGGAGAATAGTTTGACTCCTTCTTTGTGGCAATCCCTGAGATATTGTAACACTGCTATCATGCATAGTTCCCTCTAAGCTGAGCAGTGAGCAATCGCTCACTTAAAAATCATAATCAACTCAGAGTTTTCCAAACCTGTTCAGAAGCTGAGAGGGAAAGAGTGAGAGGGAAGGAGAGAGAGAGGAAGAGAGGAAGAGAGAGAAACAGATAGAAAAAAGAGAGGAAGGAAAAGAAAAAGAAAAAGAATGGGAGTAAGGAAGAGAGAAAGAAAATCAAAATCTAGTTTGAAACTAGCTCAACTATTTAAGTGGCATTTTGATATTGATAGAGTTGCCCTATTATGAGCTCACTGTTATAGACACACAGTACAGTATTTTATTTTGAAATTCTGTGAGGCAAAACAGGGTGGGTTTTTTATTTGTTTGTTTGTTTGTTTATTTATTTATTTATTATTTCTGTGCCGCCCAGTCCCAAAGGGACTGCCGCTCAGACACTATACTTTTCCGCCCACCCCCAAAAAAAATTAGAGGGAACACTGCTATCATGTATCCCCTGGTCCTTCTTTTCATTAAACTAGCCATGCCCAGTTCCTGCAACCATTTTGTAGAGTAACCTATCCAATTGTGCAAATAGAAGACATGATTTTCATTACAAACATGGAGATCTTCTATTCTTGGTGCCCCAGAAATGGTATTGAGTTTTAGGAGAATGGGAAGTTGATAATGCTGGAGCTGATTAAATATTTCCCTTTCACTATTTTCACCAACCATTCATCCTCTGCAATAGTCCTAAAAGAGCATTTATTTTAACATTGTTGTGGCCATAAATTCATTCCCCACTTTTGCTTTGCTCATTTTTAGGAAAGGGAATGCTGTATTTTGTATTCTTGACTTTGTTCTAGGCAGCAAGCAGAAAATTGAAATTATTCTCCCTAAATCCCAGTACTCATTGTCATTTAACTACTTAACTTGACTGCCAAGAAGCTCTGGAAAGATTAAAGAAAGTTATATAGCTAGGACAAGCAAGCAATAAATATTCTGAAAAACCAATTCACAAAATAACATAACTCACAGAGTTCTTTATCTCTAATATATTATTTCTGCATAGGCAGTCTTGTTTGGGAACGATTGCATAAGCCTAAACAGTATAATAACTTCTTATAGATCTCTTAAAAATTAGACTCTGTGGCGCTTCCAGCAAGTCTTTCCCCCTCGATTTATATCTGATTCTTTTAACTAGAGATCTTAAGGATTGAACACAAAGCATTTTGCATACAAACTATGTGCTTCATCACCAAGTTATGCTTTCTTTGACAAAAGAGTTTTTCATCTGCAAAACAGGAATGCTGGGTTTTGTTTTGGGATACACACTGGCAGTGTATGGGTAAATACATACTTAGTTTGCAGAGGACTCCATTTCCTTTCTCTTTCTTCTTTTCTCCTGATTAAAATATTAACAATTTTAAAAATGTTTCTGAAGGCACAAGTCTTCAAAAACCGCTTTAAAATCAATTTAAACTACATAGCATAATAATAATAATAGTAACAAACCCCCATCACCACCACCACCTTTCTAAAATTGAGACAGACAAGTTATATTTCTAAGGGAAAGAGTTTCAAAGGCCCTTTTTCAAATTTGACAACTTCAGCCTGTGCGGATTTTCACTTCTAGAATTTTCCAGCCAGCATAATCTAAAATGATGCCCAGTCTGCATCTCGGGCTGCATTTAGCATTCTAGGAGGAAATCGAGGGGAAATAAAAATAAGTTTAGCTGGACTTCACATATTCAGTTCTGAGCTAAAAGGCCATTTCTGATTATTAGCTACAGTTCTTCCGAAAGCTTTTCTCCTAGTAATTCTCAAGTTCAGGCAAGTCTAGTTTCAGCAGCCCTGTCATGTGCCTTTCGAACCAAGAAAAGGTTTGAAAGGCACATGACGTGGCAGACAGAGGTCATTGCCACCTTGGTTACATGCCAGGCACCTGCTTGGAGGCCGGAGAAATTCCTCGCAGCCAGGAAGGACAAAGGAAACAACTTTGCTCTAAAGGAGACTTGTTAAGACTTGTGTGAGGAATGGCGTTTTGCCATCCCCCTACCTCAGACCATATTAAAGAAAGAAGGCCACCCAGCCAAACAACGTGAACCCCAAATTGCTTTCCTGTGGAATTTAGTAATTGGGCTCTTACTTTTAATTCTTTCAAGGTCAAACATTTGGTACCCTCAATGTAGTAGAAAGAAAAGAATCAATGAAAGAATGGTCCTAGAAACAGTGTTTTTCAAACCTAGCAACTTTAAGATGTCTGCGGAATTCTGGGAACTGTCAGTGATGGGCTACGAGCCAGAACGCTAAATTGCGTTCACCGTCGCGGCTTGTAAATTCTTGCGGACCAGCGCGATTTTGCTGCTGCACCTGTGGAGGTAGCAAAATTGCATCCGTGTTTCGGCGAGGTTTTACCTGCAGCTCTATGCGCAATTTTTCTACCTCCACAGGTGCAGCAGCAAACCCGCGCTGGTCCCGCAAGAATTTATGAGCCGCGGCGGCGAGCGCAATTTAGCGTTCCGGCTGGTAGCCCACTGCTGATTGAAGTCCACACATCTTACAACTGATAAAGTTGATTTGAAAAACCGCTGCTCCTATCCACTGCTCCTTCCTCAGTCAATATATATTGCATCTGGGTAAGGACATTAGGAAGTTTAGACAAGCAATCCAATCGCAGATCACCTATAAATTATACACATGAGTTGACCTGCCCAGCTGAAACTTACCTGGGATTTTAAAGCTGATGTCATAACATAGCTGTTCTGTTGGGCTCTCTGGTAGACTCCTCCCGAAAATTCACAAGTACAAATTTCAGACACACACACGTTTGAAAATTCAAAACAATGTTCTTTATAATGAAAATTCACTTAAACTAAGACCTCTTTTTGTATAGCAAAGAGCACTTGTCTCCAAACAAACTGGTAATTTGTACAAGTCCCTTATCAGTTCTGTGATACTTAGCTTGCAGCTGTGAGGCAATTCGCAGTCCTTCTTCTTTCACAAAGTGAAACACACTTTGCTCTGGTTTAGTTTCAAAGCGGGGAAAAATCAGCACACAAAAGGTCAAAGTCAGTAAAGCAGTCACGAAATACAACGATCAGATAATCCTCCACAATGGCCAAACCCACAGGCTGCTATTTATAGCAGCCTCACTAATCACCACAGCCCCACCCAACCACAGGTGGTCTCATTTTCTTTGATAATAATCTCTCAGTTGTTGCTGCCTATGCATCGCTCTCCACATGCGTGGCTGTATCATTAACTCTTGTTCTGAGTCCAAGGAGGAGCTAGATAATTGATCTCCTTCTGAGCTGTCTGCCACACTCTCCTCCTCCCTGTCACTCATGTCTTCTTGGTCAGAGGAGCCTTCATCAGCAAAACAGTCCTGCAGCATGTGGATGTCTCCCCCACATCCACAGTCCTTGGGGCAGGAGCTGGGCCCGAGCTAACCACAACAATAGCCAACCACAATTTATAATCATCATCAGCTACTATTGAGTAGAGGATGCTGTTTTGTTGTTCTTCAGATTGAACTGGGACACTAGTTTGTCAGAGCAAAAAATGGAAACTTTTAGCAATTTCATTTTGCAAAAGCTTCCATTTTCAGGAAGATCGAATGTTCAGCAGAGCTGTGCAGCCTTTGGAAATGATTCAGAAGAGGCTACTTGGAGCATATAAAAGTGCAAATGACTCCTTTTTAAAAATGTTATTTCTTGTCAGGTTTTTATATGGTCTAAAAAATGATGTGGCTCAGTGGTGGTTTGCTCCCAGTTCGACTCAGTTCTGCAAACTGGTGGTGATAGGAGGCTCTGCCCACCCACGCAGAACACTTCTGCGCATGCACCAAAGTTTCTGCACATGAACAGAAGCATTGCATGTGAGAGCGCATGCAAACCTGTAGCAGCAGGTTTAGAACCCACTATTGATGTGGCTGCATTTAAAGAGACAGCTTCTTAAAGCAGCAATGTCCAGTGCTTCTAATTTTTTAAAGTGACTATTATTTACAGCCTGAAATAGTCTGAAAATTTGGGTGGCCTTTGAAAAAACAAGTTGCACTTCTGCTTCTATTTTGCTCTATCCAGATTCCAAATAAAGAGAGGATAAATGTCCCCATGTAAGAACAGAAGTTGTCAGCTTAACCACCCACACCAGGCAGAATCCTTTTGGCTTGGGAAACTGCTAGTCTAACATTTTGTTCTTTCAGAGTGACAAATTAGAAATTCAACAGCAGGGCAGTTGCTGGGCAGTTGCAACCTTGTGCTTAGTTTTCCAGAGTGACCCTTATTACTGCCATAGCTTGCATTAGCCTCAGGCATGTATTTCAGGGACATCTGCAACAGACAGCAAAGGAGGAGGAAAATTCTTCTTTCTTTCCTGAAGCAAGAGTGGCAGATTACCTTTTAGGCTTGGCTGACTGCTCTGGGCAGATTCCAGGAAGAAATTTGCTCCAGAAAGGTCTTATTATTTTGCAAACATGTGCTAGGTTCAAATGACCCTTTAGGGCATTTTCTCAAGAAATGAGAAGTTATTTGTTTTTTAAAAAAAATTGGAGTCTTTGACCGAAAATATTGGAGGAAGTTAATACCTGTAGTAAAACTATAAAATTGCTATAGGCATTATTGGTAATGCTGTAAAGCTAGAAAACCATACTTTTAGAATTGTTAAGCAGTATTGTAAATGATAGGTATTAGAATTAGACCAATGTGATTATGTGATATCCCAACTTGGAAGATATAAGCTTCTCCTGAGGAGATGCAAAGATTTGAAGAATTGGCTGACTAAAGACAATTCTTTTGGCTGTTGTTGTGACAATGACACAACCTTTTGCGCTAATCTATTAGAATTACTTCCACTTCTTTTTTGTTTTTATCCTGAGTGCCACACCATTTCTTACAATAATTATATTTCCTTCAAGATGTCATACTTCTTTAGTGTTGTGAAGTTCTTACTATTTACCTAGTGTTCTGTCTGGGTGCCCCCAGACTTCAACACCAACTGGAAAAAGCAGCCAGACACGCTGGTAAAAGCAAAGGCACTTTATAGTTTGAAAAATAAACACAGAGAAAAACCTGTTCTTCCCAACAGGCAGGCTATGAGACTTCACAGCAGAGTCCTGATGGCCAGACAATACAGCAGACTTCTTGCTGGCACACCCACCACTGTAAAGAATAAGACCCACACCTTTTCCCCCCAAGGTTTCAGTATTCAAAGTCACAAACCAGAATTCCAAGATGCCAAAGATCACAGCCAGGTCCCAGGACTCCCAAAGATAATACTCCACAAGCCAGGAAGGGTGGGTCTGCCTTTTCAGCCTTTCCAGAGAGCACCACACCCAAACCCAGCTGTTGCCTCTTTAGTGCTGAAAGTACCTGGCTAATTGTCCCCTTCGTTGTGTTGCTCTTCTCTGCCGGAGATCGATGATTGCTTGTGCATTTTCATCTAAGGAATCCAGGCTGCTTGCTGGGGAGAGCTCCCCCTCGGGGGACTCTGGCTGTCCTCCCTCTCCCTCAGCCTGAGTTTCCTCCTCCCCGTCTGCCTGAACCTCCTGTTCCTCATCCTCCCCCTCTGAGCAGGAAGCCGGCAGAGGATCAGCCGTTCCCTGAGGGGCCTCAGACGGAATCACAACACCTAGATGGGTATATCTCAAGTGCTAAACTTTATAAACAAATTCACTTAGATAAAATTCCTGTGTGTTACCATAACTAGTGCTGGAATTAGGTACCAATAACAATAGGAATTCTACAGCTGGTATTTATTTTTCTTATTTATTTGTTTTGTCAAGTACGTATTGGTGGTATATAAAGATATAACAATATCTTTGTTATATTATCTTTGTTATATTATATTAAGAGACCCATTACCTTATCTGATTTGTATCCAACAAGATTTTTAGTCTCTGTGGCTGGGTCTAATCTCTTTTTCTGATCAAGGAATTCCCTCCCATCCTCTCCTGTTCTCAGCTCATTTGGATACTGAAAGAGAATTTAACTGGTTAGTGTTACTTTATGTTTTTCCCCTTTTCTTACAAACTTCTTTTAGTATGTATGATACCTGTTATTACCCCATTTCCCCCAAAATAAGACATTCCCTGATAATTAGGCCAATTGGGCTTTGGAGTGCATGGCAATAAGGCCAAGCGCTTATTTCAGGGTTCCAAAAAATATAAGAGGTCTTATTTTAAGGGTCTTATTTTCAGGGAAACATGGTATTGCCTTGAGTGCTATTTGACTTACCATCACAACTGAGCCCAAAATTTCTGTTAAGTGAGACTGTTTGTTGTTAAGATAATTTTGCCCCATTTCTTGCCACAGTTGGAAAGACCCTTATGCGAATCTATTGTCTAGACCAGTGTTTCCCAACCTTGGCAACTTGAAGATATTTGGACTTCAACTCCCAGCATTCGCTGGCTGGGGAATTCTGGGAGTTGAAGTCCAGATATCTTTAATTTGCCAAGGTTGGGAAACACTGGTCTAGGGGTCCTTTCCAGAAACTTTAGCTTGAGAGACATTTTGAAAGATATTTCTTTGAAGGTAACTTAATTACAAATCCATGGCAAATAGATTCTTAAATACTGGAATCGACTGAATCAAAGGCACACTTTAGAAAACAGCTATGCCTTTTCCTTTCACAGGCAGGAAGTCCATAAGCAACCAACAATCTGACTGAAAAATCAGGATGTAGCCAAACTCCCCCACTCCCCTGAAGAATGTATAGAACATATCTTTTAGATGTTTCTTTAAAAAAGTGAATAGGTCTTCTTAAAATAACGTTTTAAAACTTATATTTGTGGTTGAAAAAAAGAAAAGAAAATGAATACTGGCTCCAATTGGCATATATATGTGTCAATTAACTGTAGTGCCCTGAATATGAGAGGTAAATAGGGTCACATGTTCAGTATAAGTCAGAATTTAGCTTATGCTTCTTGGCACTAAGTTCTTTTAATAGCCACATCTGTGTTACAATAAATTGACCCTGACTCCATTGCTCCTTCTTGCAACTTTTTAAGTTTCCTTTTACTAATTCGGTGATTGGGACTTCAATTCCTTGCATCTGACTCAAAACCATAAACTTGCTAAGGGGCCATTTAGGCCAATGAGCCCTGTCGTTGTTCAGTGCAAGAATTCAGCTTCAAACTTGCCTGTGACAGATGGCTTTTTAACCTCTATAAGAAAACATATACTAAAGGGAGCCTGTTCCTTCTCTGAATAATTGATTCCACAGTCCAATTGTTTTGCTAGGAAATTCCCTCCTGCCCTCCACGTTCAATGGAGCCTGCCTTCCTGTAAATTAAATCCACTGTAACATGTCCTACACTCTGAAATGTTAGAGATTAGGTCCTGACCTTGTTCTATGCGGACATCTTTTAGCTATCTGTCAGGGCTATCAGTTCCCCCCCTCAGTCTTTTCCTCTCAAGTTTAAACATGCCCAGTTTTTAAAAGCTCCCTTCATAGAATGTACTTTCCAGTCCCCTGATTGTCCCCATTGCCTTGTTCTGAATATATTCCACATTGTCGGAATTGTTATTAAAATGCGGTAGCTAGAACCGGATACAGTACTCAAGGGTATGATCATGCAAAGTAAAATTGAACAATTGCTTACTGTGATTTGGAAAATATATGTTCAATAGAAGACAACATATATGGAAATCTTTGTTTCTTAAGGCATTTATGTTATTCTTATATGCAAAGCAGTGTATGGGGTGCTTAGGGAGGGGTAGCACCTCTGGTGAAGGAGCATTTAGGGCAGCTTTTAGGGCAGCTCGTTCAGCTTTGGTTCCCACCTGTCACTTATCTCTCACCTGTGGCTCCTAGTAGCTGTAGCATGCGCAGCGGCCAACAGCTTTGACAGGCTGGTCAAACCAGGCTGAGAGTAGCCGATGGGCCATTGACCTTCGGCGATATAGGGACTTGTCTATCCTGAGCATGTGAAGACAGATTCTGGTGAACTGAGCAGATGAAACCTACTAGAATAGGTCAATGGTCATGAAGGCGGTCTCTGCAAGCGATGTGGTATGCTAAGAGCACGGCAAGACATGAAAGACGCCCTGGTCAACCACTAGGAAAAGGGAAACTTTGACTGTAAACCTCCACTGCCTTGTGGCTATATCCATCATTGGAAAAGGCTTGAGGCAAAATCCAGGGCCAGAGTCCCAGAAGCAGTTTGTGACTGTGTACCTTTGGATAACTCCTGTGATGCAGCTGGAAACAAACGTATTGGTCTTTGCCATTCCATTGGATTATTTCAGAGATGTGGAGAGAGGGGATCTGCTGCTTGGATAACAGTCTATCCTCCATACTAACCTACCCAGGCTTCATGCTCTGCAGAGTCCAGAGCATGATATCATGGTCTTTCGAGACTGAAAGATGCCAATATGAAAAGCAGGATATGTGTGACTCAGAGGTGGATTCCTGCTGGTTCGGACTGGTTCTCCGTTAGCGGGAATTTCCCCCCGCTTGCCGAAACTGGCAGTGATGGCCGGCTGGTCATGCCTCCAAACTGGCTCTGAACGGCGCCATAGGTGCCACCATCTTGTTTTTCATTTCTGCGCATGCAGAAGATTGGTTTTTAGCACTGTGCATGAATATGTGCCTGTGTGGGCCTGAGGAAGAAAACTGGCAACAACCCACTCTTGGTGTGACTAGA
This sequence comes from Erythrolamprus reginae, assembly GCF_031021105.1. NCBI lineage: Eukaryota > Metazoa > Chordata > Lepidosauria > Squamata > Dipsadidae > Erythrolamprus > Erythrolamprus reginae. Next base: position 48,138,208 of record NC_091950.1, read on the forward strand.
TAATGCTGCACATTGGACAACTGTGTCATGTTGCCTAATTTATTGTGTTGAATTACCTCCTCCCCAATTTTTGTGTATGTGTTTAGAAATGGATGTTGCCTGTTTTGTTGTTTTGTTTTTGAGGCATACCTCTTTCTTCCTTGAAAAAAATTATTTTGCAGTTATTTATTTATTATTTATTTATTAGATTTGTATGCCGCCCCTCTCCGTAGACTCGTGCAACTTGGCAGAATTTAAGTTAACCTTGCCTGATTTTGGAAGCTATGAAGAGTTCCGTTGGTTAATACTTGGATATGGAACAACCTGAAATCCAAGTTTTTGCTAGACCAGGAAGTGAAAGAATCTCAGAACATAGCAAACAGAAAAAAAGTGTCTCGCTGCCAAAATGTAGTTCCTTGGAACTAAGATCAATTCAATGGAGACTTTTCTTAGTCATGTCAGTCAAGTTATCATGCTGCTCAGGAGACTGTCTCAAATTCTGAAATGGGCTTGAGAACTCAAATATGTGGCAAAATTTCCATGAATAGAAAGGTACTTTGACTTTAGAAAGTTAGCTGAAGAGTTCTAAACAAAAACAAAGCAGCCACGGCCACGGGAGCAAATCATGACTGTAACTTGTTGCTTGTATCCTTAAGATTTTTATTAATATTGTTTCCTCATTGCTTATTTGACCCCTATGACAACCATTAAGTGTTGTACCTCATTGTTCTTGACAAATGTATATTTTTCTTTTATCTACACTGAGAGCATATGCATCAAAGACAAATCCCTTGTGTGTACAATCACACTTGGCCAATAAAGAATTATACAGTATTCTTTTTCTATTCTATTCTATTCTTTCTGAAGTATGTTCCATTCAAACTTCCATTGTTCTATATGCCCTTAATGATCTCCCCCTCCAAATAAAATATTTAAAGTAAAAATAATATTGAGTGCTAAAAGATAATACATTCAGCATCCTTATACTTTACTAATACAATGGATGCCACCTCCGTGATCAGATTCCCCCCTCAGAAACAAGGCACTCCATGAAAAAACATGTAGCATTAGTCCAGGTTGAACAGTCTTCCTTCCACTTCTAATTCAGCTGGCTTAGCCATTAAACAAATGTGAGCCTTCCCTTCCTTTGCAGGGAAACCCTTGTGCTACCCCATTAATGATGCAACAGCTTTTGTTCTACTTTCCCATAAAAGTATTTAGTGTTAGAGCATGCCATAAAGAGGGGGAAAGCAGTTACATAAGGCCAATTATGTAACAGCCTCTTCTTAGACAATTTGCTTTCCTGATTTTTAATCTGCTCAGCCGTCCTTTAAGTCTTATCTTTGCTACCCACAGTGATTAAACTGTTACAGAGTAGCACCAGATCTGTCACTTTCCTGTTCCACGATTCATTACGTTTTTTTCTTCTCAAAAAAAAGGACAAAATCAATTTAATATTTCAGGCAGATATATTAAACAGCCTGTACCTGTAGCGGATATATCTCGTACAGTTCATTGTATTAACTATCTGTAGAGATAAAACTTCTCAATGCAAGAAGGCACCAAGAATAATTTAACCTTAAAACATTTGTGGTGATAAAGTTTAATCTTATGTGTAAGAATGATCAAACAAAGACAGCATTTGATGATGGAGAGTAAGAGATAAGACTATTGTAAACGTAGCCTTTTATTTATGACTGCACACAACTGTATTTGTGCTTACAATTTATTCATACAATGAGTAGAGGAAGAAGAGGTGCAATTGTTCCTGAATAATTGTTGCAGGAATTAAGTTGCAACCAAGTCCCACCGTGAAACCTTACACCTGTGCTTTCTAATGACAGAGAACCCTCTGACCACCTTGTCTGCAGCAAATGTGTGTAATTCCACTGATTCGATAAAACGTTATCTTATGGAAAGTATGTCTGAAGATAAGCCTTAGGTGACTTATTCCAAGACGTAGCCTCAATTATTTATATTGACTTGTTCCAGATTATAAACTGTGAGCATGACAACAGCACTCCAAAATTACCATGGGCATAAGCATGACTTTGGCGTGATCGTATTCCATACATACTCTGCATTCACAGAGCTATGATAAGCCCAGAACATAGCTTCTTGAATAAGTCACAATGGCTTGGATAGGCTCATGTATTGGGTTAAATCAAAAATAGACAAACCATGGATGGATTGAGCCACACTGTTGCCTCATTCTAAAAGGCTTCTCCATTCATTTCAGTGAAAAGACACAGATCTACAAATAATAAAGTGTGCCCAGTGATATCCACCCATTGAAGTAAACGAGGAAACAGTTTGTATTTAGCTGTGTATGCAAATGTAGGTGTTAACTCGGCATCTAGGAAATGTCCTCATTCATTGGAATTACATGTAATATCCGTTGTCTTATAAATTGTAACTTTAGCATATTTCTATTCAAAAAGGTTCTATTGCAGGTGTCCCCAAACTTGGCAGCTTTAAGACTTGTGGACTTCCCTCAACACTGTCAAACTTTTTACTAAGTCTGCACTTCTATTTCTACTAGTTTTTTCTCATCATTCCTCTCACCCTTTTCCTCCCACTTAGGACTGTATGACTGTATGTTTCTTCATTGCTTATTTGACCCCTATGACAATCATTAAGTGTTGTACCACATGATTCTTCACAAATCTGTCTTTTATGTACACTGAGAGCATATGCACCAAGACAATCCCTTGTTTGTCCAATCTCGCTTGGCCAATAAAGAATTCTATTCTATTCTATTCTACTCTACTCTTCAACTCCCAGAAATCTCCAGCCAGCTATTGAACCCACACTTTATTCAAAGCTCCTTTTTCTTTACTAGTGAGAGGCAAAACCAACACCCCCCCCCGAAGATCAGGATTGCCCCCACCCTCCTTGCCTTGCGCAAACTCCTTAAAACCCACCTCTGCCATCAGGCATGGGGGAACTGAGACATCTCCCCCAGGCTTATATAGTTTTATGTATGGTATACTTGTGTTGTATGTTTTTTAAAATAATGGGTTTTTAGGTATTTTTTAAATAGTAGATTTGTTCATTGTACACTGTTTTATTGTTGTTGTGAGCCGCCCAGAGTCTGCGGAGAGTGGCGGCATACAAATCTAATAAATAATAATAAGAATAATCAGGGCTGCACCACACTGTATTCAAAGATCAACAGGTACTTTGGAGTGCCAGGGGTGTGCCATGTTGTAGTCCCTTCAATTAACAGTTAACTGAAAGCAGTTTTGTCATATCACACAGTTGCACTCCAAATCAGAAGGCCGCTGTACGTTCCAAGAGAAAGATGCAATTTGGTTTAAGGAACTGCTGACAAGAGCTTGGTATACACGTCTCTTCACTTTGAAGCTCTTTTTGGTTATGAATAAAAAACATATTTACTCCTTATGATGTGGTATTTAATGGCCTTTAATTGAAAGCCACATTAGACATGTTTTGTATTTATTTTTTTAAAAAACAATGCAATATACACTGCTCAACACTTAAACAACACAATATAACTCCAAGTAAATCAAACTTCTGTGAAATCAAACTGTCCACTTAGGAAACAACACTGATTGACAATCAATTTCACATGCTGTTGTGCACATTCAACTTTGTACAGAACAAAGTACAGTGATACCTTGTCTTACCAACTTAATTGGTTCCGGGAGGAGGTTCGTAAGGTGAAAAGTTCATAAGATGAAACAATGTTTCCCATAGGAAACAATGGAAAACCGATTAATGTGTGCAAGCCCCCCCCAATCGCAAAAATGGGCGCTCCCCTGGGCGCCGCCGCCCAACTGTCACCTTCTGGCGCACCTTCGGGCGCTTCTCGGCGTTCTCCCGAACCCTAACCCGAAAAGTTTGGCAAAATTTCGGGTTTGGGTTTGGGAGAACGCCGAGAAGCGCCGCTGCCCGGCTGTCACCTTCTGAAACAGCCGGGGCGCTTCTCAGCGTTCTCCCAAATGCCAAACCTGGAAATTTGGCAAAAGTTCAGGTTCGGGAGAACGACGAGAAGCGCCGCCGCCCAGCTGTCACCTTCCCAGAAGAGCCATGGAGCTTTCGGCCAGTTGGGAGGCTCAAACGGAGGTGGGGAATCCCAATAGGGAATTCCAGGGGAGGAGCTTTGACATCACGGAGACATCCTTCCTGGAGAAGGTGACAGCCGGGCGGCAGCGCTTCTCGACATTCTCCCAAACCCCAACTTTTGCCGAACTTCTGGGTTCGGCGTTCGGAAGAACACCGAGAAGTGCCCCAGCTGTTTCAGAAGGAGACAGACGGGTGGTGGAGGCGGCGGATTCGGAATTTTTTTGCCTCTTCTTAGGAATTTTTTTCAAGGTGAAAAAAGTTCGCAAGAAGAGGCAAAAAAATTCCGAACCCCGGGTTTGTATCTCGAAAAGTTCATATGACGAGCGGTTCGTATCACGAGGTACTACTGTATTCAATGGGAATATTTCATTCATTCAGATCTAGGATGTGTTGAGTGTTCCTTTTATTTTTTTGAGCAGTGTATTTCTAAAGCAAATATTCAGGCATGAAAAAAATTTTTTTTATGGCAAACCCACTTTGGGGGAGGAAAAAGTCAAACATAGACACACACACACATCCCTGTGTGACTTTTACTCTGTAAATTCCAAACTGCACCTATTAACTATTCGTCCAACTTCTGTACCTGACAACTAGACAAGCACTGTTTATTACAACAGCACATTGTCAAGACCGATCCGGTTAGTGCTCCTGCATAGCTATTCAAACAAAGTATCATTCTGACTATATATGGAATTGCTCTGGAAGCAGAGAGCTGGGAAAGCTACATACAGAAGAAACAGGCTGGAGCCTGTATTTAAAATAGGTTTTTAGTAGCAAAGGTCAAATAACCAGTGTGACCCACCATTTCCTTATGGGGCACACCGCTCTTAAATTGTATAGTTTCCTGCTGGAGATTTGGACACAAAGCATCTTCATTTGATAGGCTGCCTCCATCAGCCCCACTGCTGGAATGACCATCTGCTGTTTTTCCGAGATCAGGGATTGGCAAACTAATTGTTCGAACGTTGTATACTCTGAGCAGGATCTCTGAAGTAGTGATTTCAGTAAAGCCGTGTTCCTCCAAAGCTAAGCAGGTCCTTTGAACTTGCTCGATGCACGGGGAAAAGGAACATATGCGTCCACCTACAACAGAAAAAGGAAGATTCTGAATGGAAAGCCAGCAATGTTAAGAATCTCATCTCAATCGGAGTTCCTATAATGCTATTTAAAGCCCATTTCTGTGAACCATTTATTTTCAAAGGAGATTCATTAAAGCCAGTGGGATCACTCTTTTGAAATAAATGAAATAATGGCTGTAATTTATTATTATTATTATTATTATTATTATTATTATTATTATTATTTATTATTAGTATTTATTGGATTTGTATGCCGTCCCTCTCTGTAGATTCGGAGCGGCTAACAACAGTGATAAAAAACAGCATGTAACAATCCAATATTAAAACAACTAAAAAAAACCTTATTACAAAACCAAACATACATACAAACATACCATGCATAAATTGTAAAGGCCTAGGGGGAAAGAGTATCTCAGTTCCCCCATGCCTGACAGCAAAGGTGGGTTTTAAGAAGCTTGTGAAAGGCGAGGAGGGTGGGGGCAATTCTAATCTTTGGGGGGAGTTGGTTCCAGGGGGTCGGGGCCACCACAGAGAAGGCTCTTCCCCTGGGTCCTGCCAAACGACATTGTTTAGTTGACGGGACCCAGAGAAGGCCCAGTGGTCGCTGGGATTCGTGCGGCAGAAGGCGATCCCGGACATAATCTGGTCCGGTGCCATGAAGGGCTTTATAGGTCATAACCAACACTTTGAATTGTGACCGGAAACTGATCGGCAACCAATGCAGACTGCGGAGTGTTGGTGTAACATGGACATATTTGGGAAAGCCCATGATTGCTCTTGCAGCTGCCTTTGCACGATCTGAAGTCTCCGAACGCTTTTTAAAGGTAGCCCCTATGCTGGTTTATGTAGAAGGAGAGGGAATCTTATGCATTGCAGATGGTTGCAGGAACAGTGATGTCAAATGTACAATGTTATGCATGGAAAAACATCAACAGAATCAGGAATATGCAGAAATAAAAATATTTATTTTAGATTGCAAGCCTACACCATTGTTTTGGTTAAAGGCTCCACAGAACTTAATGGTGCTTGCTGTTGGCTAGATACTGTATGTACAGTATTGAACCATCAATATATTTCTGCATCAACTCTATGTCTTGTGTACCTAACTGCCACAAAAGTGGAACAGTCTGTACCTTATTTTTATGCCTTGTCCTTGATTTCTGCTCCAATTCTTAATTTTTTCACACAGATGTTAGCAGCTCATTAGAGGCAGTAAGTTTTTCACAATGCCCTGCTGTGTTTTTCTGAGAAGCTCTTAATATCAGGTTTGAAAAAATAGTGACGATATATTTGAACATATACAACTATTCTGCTGGGTAAATTATTTGGAGCCAGAGGAAGATGTTAAATTTGGCTCTCTGTTCCCAGTGCTTATTGACAATAGCATCTCTTCAACTATCCTCTCCAACTAAACAAAATGTTCAAATAAATTTCCATCAATCTAATTCGGCTTTCTTTGTTTTTCCTTGGCAGGAAGAACATCACTGCATAACTTTCTTTGCCTTTGTGTAAATCTGACACTTTTATGGATTGTCCGAAGCTGCCCTCTTTTATTAACAATGTGTATATTTTGCATTAAATAAAAAATCTCCTTTAAGTCAAGGGTGACTCCTACTAACTTCACAGACTGGACCAGGTAGTTTTCTTGGCAACAATCCAGATGTTGTTTGCTACTGCCATTTGCAAGATGTTTCTTTGACTTCCCAGACCTGGAAGGTTTTTAGGGTGGTGGAAGATGACTCCCATCCAGTATCACTCTGTTCTAATTCTATACTTTCATGAAACTGGACGTTCAATCAATCATGTCAGCTTATAATCACGTCAGTAGAAAGCACATTTATATAAGGTATGTACAAGAATATTTTCTGGAACTAAAAAATGATTGAAAATTGACAAGAGTTTGCATGAGCATGGCTAGATTCAAGAAGTGATGCCTGTCTCTTAGAGGAGGAGTGTGTTGCCCCCACTTTCTTGAAAGAGGTAGTTGTGGACACTGTCTGGAATGGAATGGAGAGTAGAGTAGAGTAGAATATGGAATATAATAGAACAGAGAAGAGTAGAGCAGAATAAACAATAGAACAGAATAGAAACATAGAAGACTGACGGCAGAAAAAGACCTCATGGCCCATCTAGTCTGCCCTTATACTATTTCCTGTGTTTTATCTTAGGATGGATATATGTTTATCCCAGGCATGTTTAAATTCAGTTACTGTGGATTTACCAACCACGTCTGCTGGAAGTTTGTTCCAAGGATCTACTACTCTTTCAGTGAAATAATATTTTCTCATGTTGCCTTTGATCTTTCCCCCAACTAACTTCAGATTGTGTCCCCTTGTTCTTGTGTTCACTTTCCTATTAAAAACACTTCCCTCCTGGACCTTATTTAACCCTTTGACATATTTAAATGTTTCGATCATGTCCCCTCTTTTCCTTCTGTCCTCCAGACTATACAGATTGAGTTCATTAAATCTTTCCTGATACATTTTATGCTTAAGACCTTCCACCATTCTTGTAGCCCGTCTTTGGACCCGTTCAATTTTGTCAATAGAATGGAATGGAGAATAGAATAGAATAGAATAGGCTGGAAGGATCTTGGAGGTCTTCTAGTTCAGCCCCTTGTTCAAGCAGGAGAACATATTTCAGATAAGTGACTGTCCAGACTCTTCTTAAAACATCTAGTGATGAAGCACCCTCAATCTCTGGAGGCAAGCTGTTCCACTGGTTAATTATTCTCACTGTTTGGAAGTTTCTCCTTAATTCCAGGTTGCTTCTCTCTTTGGTTAGTTTCTTATCCTGCCCTCCAGTGCTTTGAAAAACCATCTATGTTAGATAACTTCTGTCCTGGAAACTGCTGAAGCTGCTAACCACGGAAGTGGATTATATGGATCCATTTTAATCAGGTTTCAGGCTTGGACACATGATTGAAATAATTAATTTTCTGTCTGGAAAGGGTGTGCGTCTCAGACGTGATCCTCCCCAATTCCCATGAAAATAAAAGGAAGGGGGGACGACATTCAAACTTGCAAGATACTGTTACTGTAGCTTTAGAATCAAAGTGGTATTAGCTTGCATGCCTTTGGTTATAAATCTGGTCTACCTTGCTGAGCTGATCTACTGGGAGAACATTTAGCTTCTGTGATTGTTTCAAGATTGAGTATTCCAGGGCTTGGTGTTTCCTTCAATATTAAGCAACTTCAGTATGAGACAACTGGGAAAGATTAACTGATGATACTCAAATGTAGATTGCCAACCCAGGCTCAGCTAGAAATCAGGTACGTGATTTGGGACTCATATCTCTTGGCTGAATGGCAGCAGAAGATAATGGTTGCTGGACCTCTGCTTAGTTTTGAATAGCACAATAGTTACAGACTTATTAGATCAGAATGCCTTGGCGATGGTCATTTATGCCCAGACCAGTGCAACATGGTCTATGGCTGACTGTCATTGGCAGACTGTTCAGCCAGACTGCAAGCAAGCTGAAATTGAATGTGTGGATGACCTTGGGGTAAGAAGGGAAGAAATGTGCTCCAGGAAACAACTGGGCAAGAGACACATGAATCCCTTAACAGAGAAAATTTAGGAATGAATCAATGAATCAAGCAATAAAAATGGGCTAGGGAAGCTTATATTTTCAGGCTTGCAAGATTCTGTTAAAGTAGCCTTGGAATAAAATAGAATCAGTTCATCTAGTCATATTTCCTTTTTGGTTTACTTGAGAGGACTGCCATCAATCTTGTACGTCTGAAACTACAAGCTTCTGTCTGTCACCTGCACCTCTATAACTGTCTGGTTTGGTTCTGCAACCCAGCAGGACCGACACAGAGTTCAGAGGATAATCAGAAATGCAGAAAAAACAATTGCTGCCAACCTGCCTTCCATTGAGGACCTGTATACTGCACGAGTCAAAAAGAGGGCGGGTAAAATATTTACTGACCCCTCACATAGAAACATAGAAACATAGAAGTCTGACGGCAGAAAAAGACCTCATGGTCCATCTAGTCTGCCCTTATACTATTTTCTGTATTTTATCTTAGGATGGATATAGGATGGACATCCTGGACATAAACTGTTTTAACTCCTATCCTCAAAATGTCACTATAGAGCACTGCACACCAAGACAACTAGACACAAGAACAGTTTTTTCCTGAATGCCATCACTCTGCGAAACAAACAATCCCCTCAACACTGTCAAACTATTTACTAAGTCTGCACTACTATTACTACTAGTTTTTCTCAACATTGCTATCACCCATTTCTTCCCACTATATGACTATAACTTTGTATTGTATCCTTAAGATTTCTATTAATATTGATTGTTTCCTGATTGCTTATTTGACCCCTATGACAATCATTAAGTGTTGTACCTCATGATTCTTGACAAATGTATATTGTCTTTTATGTACACTGAGAGCATATGCACCAAAGACAAATTCCTTGTGTGTCCAATCACACTTGGCCAATAAAGAATTCTATTATATTCTATTCCTGCCACCACTTTTAATACTTGGTCCATTAGGATGGAGCTTCCCAAGTTTCTCTCTCTGATTGTTAAGTCACTGGGGGTTCCTGCCTCTCTTGCCTGATAGTGTCCTAGGCAGCATCTATTCCCTTTATTCCTCAATTACAAAATCTGAGGCTGCAACGTGACATCTATCTCAACGTCTTTCAGTAGGCTTCTGAACCCAAGGGCTGATCTTACTCAGCATGATTCTTCTTGTCTTAACTAGACATGTTAAATGGATTTTCTCTAGATCCCTCTGCTATCAGAAGAGGTATGGGCTGGGATATAGGTTTTCTCTATGGTAGCATGTAATGAGGAATACTACTTTTATTTTTAGAATGACTGCTGTGCTGCTGCCTATATACTGTATGAATGATCTCCAAGATATACCTGCCCCCTTCTTCTGTAATTTTGGACGAACATTAAAACATGCTTTTTCAAGAGACTATTGACTCCTAATGATGAACAATGGGCAACTGTTCAGTTTTATTGACCAATATGATTAGTATTTTAAAGGAGGTGGGAATAGGGTTATTAGTCTATGTCAATCGCCTTTATTGATGACTTCATACAACACCCAGAGTTGGTTGACTAAAATAATAAAAAGGGGATAATAAGCAATATTATAAGCTCATTAATGTTAATTTCAATGCCAATGGCTTATGAAAGCAAGGCAAATAGTTTGTTATTAGTCTTCCTAGGTCTACTCATTCTTTTGGTAATTAATGAAAAAAAAAAGACAGGAGATACAAAAATGAATAGTTGATAAATAATAATAATTTAATAATAATTTATTAGATTTGTATGCCACCCCTCTCCAAGGACTCGGGGCGGCATACAGGTTTTGACAATAAGGTTTACATTATACAGTAGAACAGAATTAGAGAAACAGGAGAAGAAATGAAGAAAGTTCTTGTTTAAGAAACTGGTTTTGGAAGTGGGGGAAATATATTAAGTTTAATTTTGTTTACTTTCTTAGTTTTGCAAACTTAAGTTTATCTTGTTTATTTCTGCAACAATTTGAAAAAAGAACCTGCTTAAATTATATTTCTATTTCTTCTAAAAGGAACATGTACATTAGGGGTGAAATCCAGCAGGTTCTGGAGAATTGGTAGTGGAAATTTTGAGTAGTTCAGAGAGCGGCAGATACCACCTCTGACTGGCCCCAGAATGGGGTGGGAATGGAGATTTTGCAATATCCCTCCTCCAGGAATGGGGATTTTGCAGTATCCTTCCCCTGGAGTGCGGTGGGAATGCAGATTTTGCAATATCCTTCTTCCAGGAATGGGGATTTTGCAGTATCCTTCCCCTGGAGTGGGGTGGGAATGGAGATTTTGCAATATCCTTCTTCCAGGAATGGGGATTTTGCAGTATCCTTCCCCTGGAGTGGGAATGGAGATTTTGCAATATCTTTCTTCCAGGAATGGGGATTTTGCAGTATCCTTCCCCTGGAGTGGGGTGGGAATGCAGATTTTGCAATATCCTTCTTCCAGGAATGGGGATTTTGCAGTATCCTTCCCCTGGAGTGGGGTGGGAATGCAGATTTTGCAATATCCTTCTTCCAGGAATGGGGATTTTATTATTTTATTTATTTATTTATTTATTATTTGGATTTGTATGCCGCCCCTCTCCGAAGACTCGGGGCGGCTCACAACAAGTGAAACAATCATAAGTGGAGTGGAGTGGGGTGGGAATGGAGATTTTGCAATATCCCTCCTCCAGGAATGGGGATTTTGCAGTATCCTTCCCCTGGAGTGGGGTGGGAATGCAGATTTTGCAATATCCTTCTTCCAGGAATGGGGATTTTGCAGTATCCTTCCCCTGGAGTGGGGTGGGAATGGAGATTTTGCAATATCCTTCTTCCAGGAATGGGGATTTTGCAGTATCCTTCCCCTGGAGTGGGAATGGAGATTTTGCAATATCTTTCTTCCAGGAATGGGGATTTTGCAGTATCCTTCCCCTGGAGTGGGGTGGGAATGGAGATTTTGCAATATCCTTCTTCCAGGAATGGGGATTTTGCAGTATCCTTCCCCTGGAGTGGGAATGGAGATTTTGCAATATCTTTCTTCCAGGAATGGGGATTTTGCAGTATCCTTCCCCTGGAGTGGGGTGGGAATGCAGATTTTGCAATATCCCTCTTCCAGGAATGGGGATTTTATTATTTTATTTATTTATTTATTTATTTATTTATTTATTTATTTATTTATTTATTTATTTATTTATTTATTTATTTATTTATTTATTTATTTATTAATTAATTAATTATTTGGATTTGTATGCCGCCCCTCTCCGAAGACTCGGGGCGGCTCACAAGTGAAACAATCATAAGTGGAGTGGGGTGGGAATGGAGATTTTGCAATATCCCTCCTCCAGGAATGGGGATTTTGCAGTATTCTTCCCCTGGAGTGGGGTGGGAATGCAGATTTTGCAATATCCTTCTTCCAGGAATGGGGATTTTGCAGTATCCTTCCCCTGGAGTGGGGTGGGAATGGATCTTTTGCAATATCCTTCTTCCAGGAATGGGGATTTTGCAGTCTCCTTCCCCTGATACTCCCACCAAAGCCACACCCACCAAGCCAGGCCCACAGAACCGTTAGTTTAAAAAATTGAATTTCACCACTGATGTACATGTTATTTTAAATTTTAAAAGATGTCAGTTTTAAAGCTGACTAAACAGTACTGTCTAAATGCAAATTACATTCACATTAAAATGGTAACTTCCCATCTTTTGATGACAAGCTAGAATGCAACTGCATTCTGTCACTCTATTCTGTCACTCTAGAATGCAGTTAAGGGATCGTTTAATATAAATAATATAAAATACAATGTTTTAGATTTAGTTCATTTTCAAAGAGAAAACAGGCAGCCAGGACTGAACTGAACTATTATATTAATTTTATTTTCTTTGAGACAGCATAGCATTTAAAGATCTGCTCCTCCCAACTCCCAGGCTAAATCAGATTAGTCCAATTTAGTACTCCACGATTCTATAATTTTATGACTTGGCTGGAGACAGGATATTTCAAGTATGACAAGCAAAAGAGCAGAAAGGCCAAAGTACAAGAGAAGCAAATAAAGATAAGGTACATTATGGGAGAGGATATATTTCTAATGTTTAAGGAGCAACAACATACAATAGATATATTCTTGCTAATACAGTAATACCTCATCTTACGAACCTAATTGGTTCCAGAAGTAGGTTCGTAAGGCGAAACATTCGTAAGACGAAACATTGTTTCCCATAGGAAACAATGTAAAAGCGATTAATCCGTGCAAAAAGAAAAAAAATCACAAAATGGTGCTCCGCTGGGCGCCGCCGCCCGTCTGTCACCTTTTAAAACAGCCGGGGGGCTTCTCGCCATTCTCCCAAACCCGAACCCGGAAGTTTGGGTTCCGGAGGCCGCCGAGAAGCGCCCGGCTGTTTTAGAAGGTTACAGCCGGGTGGCGGCGCTCAGTGGAGCGCCATTTTTGCGATCAGCAGCGGCGTTTGCGGCCGATCTGGAGGCTAGAAAGAAGGTGGGGAATCCCAATAGGGAATTCCATAGGCAAAACTTTGACGTCACGAAGACGTCCAACCGTTTGTTTGTTTGTTTGTTTGTTTGTTTATTTATTAGATTTGTATGCCGCCCCTCTCCGTAGACTCGGGGCGGCTGCTTTCCTCTAAAAGAAGCAGAACATAAAATCTAATCAATAAGGAAAATAACATTGGCAACATCTAAGACTATTCTGACATAAGCTGTTGTGGACCACATTTTACATGTATCCTCACATTTTTCTGAACATATAAATTGACAAGAGACAGCAACTGAAAATCCCTCCCAAGGTAAACAGACTGAACGATAAAACAGAAGTTTAGCGAGAAAGATTGTAGAGCCACACCTATCTACAGAGATTTATTTATTTATTTATTTATTTATTTATTTGATTTGTATTCCGCCCCTCTCCGAAGACTCGGGGCGGCTCACAACAATAGTAAAAACAATATTCTAGCGAAAACAAATCTAATATTAAAAAAGCACATTAAAAATCCTATCATATTTAAAAAGCAAACAACACATACATACCCAAACATAAATATATTTTTAAAAAGCCTGGGGGAAAGGTGTCTCAACTCCCCCATGCCTGGCGGTATAGATGGGTCTTGAGTAATTTATGGAAGACAAGGAGGGTGGGGGCAGTTCTAATCTCCAGGGGAGTTGATTCCAAAGGGCCGGGGCCGCCACAGAGAAGGCTCATCCCCTGGGGCCCGCCAAACGACATTGTTTAGTCGACAGGACCCGGACAAGGCCAACTCTATGGGACCTTATCGGTCGCTGGGAGTTGTGCAGTAGCAGGCGGTTCCAGAGGTACTCTTTTATTTATTTTATTTATCATTGTAATGGTCAAGTTCTTTTAAGCAGAAGGAAGCTTGCTTGTGAATGAAATTCTACCGGAAATTCTCTCTCTGTTTGTCCCAATGTCACCTCTGCAGTACGGAATAGCATGCTGCAGATTTACTCAGAAAGGGCATTTGGTTAAATCACATGACGGAATTAAAGGAGATGCTGTCCTGCCAGAAAGGCAGGACGGCGTGATCATGGTTATGACCGCAGCATCTCTGAAATACTGGCCTTTTGACACAATAGGTTTTAATGAGGGTGGGGCCCCCGAAAGGAAAAGCAAAATAACAACGGGTGTGGTTTTGCTGTTCTTCCCGCAATTCCTTCCCAACTCTCTGCCTTGCTTCTGAAACCTCTAATGGAGCAAAATCCCTTACAAAAGACTGTTATGTAATCCAAGATAATAATACAACCTGCCTGCTAAAAATAAAGTATAATAGGGGCACTCTATTGGTTTATATCTAATGCCTTCTTTAAAACAGGAAAGGGAAAGATCAGCTCTGCATCTAAAAATGCCAAGGAAAAAAGCAGAATGATTCACAAGTTAGGCAGAATAAGGAAGCATATTTTGGTACCCACAATTTTGAATCCCCCCCCCCCTACAAAAAGGAGTACGTGACAAAATGAGAGTACAGGATGAAACAATTCTGACTAATAGTTTGGTTTTCTCTAATCCACTGCACTTCGGATATATTGGAATGAGTTTTAACTTGCAGAATTCCTTAGCAGTCCATTATATGCAGTTCTGCCAATGTGAGGAAGCCGGTTAAATAAAAGGCAGGGAAAATATGTGTAGGTGTAGCCCATGTTTGTGTGCTTATATGTATAGAAATATCTGCTTTTTTAAAACAAAAGGACATCCTTAATGCAGAAGCAACACATTACATTCATTTCTGCCTTCTGCCGCACGAATCCCAGCAGCCAATCAGGTCCCACAGAGTTGGCCTTCTCCGGGTCCCAGGGGAAGAGCCTTCTCTGTGGCGGCCCCGGCCCTCTGGAATCAACTCCCCCCAGAGATTCGAATTGCTCCCACTCTTCCCATCTTCCGCAAGATGTTGAAGACCTATCTATGTCACCAGTCGTGGGGGGGGGGACTATCTCTTCCC